>NC_045735.1:2102998-2110622 GCF_008692095.1 Etheostoma spectabile
CACACACACACACACACACACACACGCACGTCTAATGTTCCTGTGTGTGAAGTTAGCTCAGGGACTTTTGCTCACCTCCCTCAAACTCTGTCTGACAGTTGCCAGAGTTTTCCTTCAGGCTCTCTTCCTCGTTGATGATAATGTTCTCAATGTCCTTCATGGTGAGGTGGTCGCGGAAGGCGTAAAACAGGATGTGTTTCAGCTCCTCAAGAGTGATTCTCTGCATGTCGAACTGCAGGGGGAGGGAGATGAGAGGAAGAGATATTAAAAAAAGTAATTTAAAAGACCACTTTCCTTTCACATAAATAAACTGTGTGTACTTCTGCAATACGCCTGACAGGATAACATATTAATTGAACAAGTACTAACTTATGTGTACTCGTGTGACACAACTCTTCCAAAATTTTAGTGTGCAAGCTTCAATAACACACATACAAACTCACACTGTCACCCTAAGCTGTGCGGCACAAAAAAACTGTCAGTTTTTTGCTGCCAACAACTTACACTAAAAAATGTGCATTGTTAATTACAGAAGACAGCTCAAATGCATAAATCATCATGCAAGTTCTAGTAATTCTTTACCATGCATCCAGTACAGATGTCACTCCAATGCATTTACTTTATTCAGAGTGTCGCACACAGTGGACACGTTGATTAAATTGAATGTGCTGGGGTTATAGCCTGAAAGTGATTGATTTATTGATCAGTTTGACCGTTTACACAATTCAATCCAAAAGAAGGTACACACATATAAAGTTTGAAGGTCTTCCTGAGAAGTTCGGATAAATTTATTGCCGCTAGCCTGACTTGAGGTAGACCTTGCTTGCCTTTGATCACATCCCCTGCTTGAAAGCAGAACTTCACAGCAGTATTAAAAAAAGTGATAAAACATTCTCTGTATAAGCTATTTAAAGGCAGCAATGCCATCAAGTCAAATAGAAACAAAAGGCTTCAGTGGCAGGAAATTATTGAATGTGATACAAACCTGAATGAGAATTAATTAAATATCACAAAGTCCAGACGCAGTTGAAAGGAGTGAATTCCTCTGAATCACTCTGAAATTTGGCATCAACATACCCTCTCATATTTACTGACTCAATAAACACAACTCTGTTTATCAGGGTACTGATAAAATGCTCTCTGCTGTACATACCAAATGACTAGTTGATTATAAACAGTCAATATTTGCCTTCCATGGCAGTTAATATTGATACAACAGAATTAGCGAATGTATCTCTCTCTCTCTTTCCCTTGTTTAAAACTGTAGGCGTGACAGAAAGCTTCTTGACAGACATTGGTATGATATAAATATAAAGCAAAAAGGAATCGTCAGAATTGACATCACATAGTGGAGGATAGGGAAAGTCTCTAACTCCCTCTATCCATCACCTTACTACCCTCAACAAAGCAGAAGAGTGACTGTGAGGTAAAAACACTGGCATTGAAGCCATTGGATGTTTGGGTCTTTTCTGTGCTTCCAGTCTTACGTGCCTGTTACAGTCACTGCCTTTTGCCCAGTGCACCCCCCCCCCCGCGACCCTGAACACAATAAGCTGTGCAGACGATGGATGGACATGCACAACAATGAGTGAGTTGGAGCGGTGAGGCCTGTAATGCTGTGCCAGGCAGAGACGTACGCTGAGTTAGCATCTCTAACTATACTGGACAGTACATCATTGCTTATTATAAACAAAAAAATGTGCAAGTAATTATATACAAAGGATTTCTAATTAAGGTTCAAATCAGGTTCATATGTTTGTTTGAATTTTGTATGAATTTGTATAAACAGTTTTAGTAAAGGTTAGCAGTGAGGGATAAATACCTATCCTAAGATATAGTTACAGACATGACAAGTTTTATTTTCCTGTTAGCATATATTTTTTTAGTCTAGACTGAAATACAGGAGAAAGACTTGTTCACTCTCTTCTATATTTATATATCACAACTTGTTGTGAAAGAATTCCGTATTCAAGTGAAGGAGTTGTGATGCTAATGAGCAGCAGCACACAGATAACACTCATCGTGTCCCCAGAGCTCAACATTCACAACCCCAACATGCACACAAACTCACATATTCTGTGTGCATAATTATCCATATCCATTTAATGTCACCCATCATGTGCAGCAACATAAAACAGATGTTTTCTTTTTTGTTTCAGAAACAGCTGAGATGTCCCTCAGACTAAAGAGCTCTGTTTTTTTCTCCACTTGTCTCCCTCTGGGGAACAGAGAGAGAATGAAACACTAACCCATCCTAAACAGACAGATCCACCTGAATGTTACTTACTCTGGAAATAACACTGGAGTGTTTGAATGTGTTTACAAGACCATCACACAACCTTGCTGCTAACGACGCCATCGCCGGCGGACATCAAGAGACTAGCTGAGCTTCATTTGCCAGGGAAAGAGGGACAAGCCAGAGGATAGATTCATTCACTGAGCAGCACTCCAGTGGCAGATAAGAAAAAGCCATTTTATTTTCTCTTTTTCGCATCCCACCGACTTGCTCTATATTCACATTCAAGCATGGAGTGACCTTCATGGGGGAACATGGTGAAAGAAAGGGGAGTAGAAATGAACAATGCCTGTGGACACGAAGTGACTCAGACAAAAAAGATCTTTAGTAGGACACCCTGTGTTGTGTGACCTGCTGTTTTATACTGAAGCCTGTGCAAAGAGGGGAAACATAATCTTCACAGAAGTTCAGTCTGAAGAGTAATGACATGCCTCGGGTACAGGTGCTTTTAAAGGAGAATCTGGAAAAGTTGGAAAGGGCACATGGTGTGAAGAACTGCTGTGGTTTCAAGAGACTTGTTGTGAAACGACAAAGAATCCCAGACGGAGTGAGTTCGCTGACGTAGACTCACATGATTACTAAAATATGTTTTCTACAAGCTGATTTACTCATAAATGTGTACAAAAAAAGAGTTTCAACAACATCAACAGAATACAAAAGACAGCAACTCTAACTTGTCTGTCTCTATAAATGGATCTGAGATACATGATACCACAGAGGCTGCATTGATATTTTTACCCCCCTTTGGTTATGAGTCGACTGTATTTCAATGGTCAGAATACCAACATTTTATATTTTACAACCACAAGACCACCAGTCCAAGTTTGGTTACAGTTGGCAGGAATGATGGTTGTCCCACTCCAGGCCCTAAACATTGGACTGGTATGACAAAGGAACATCTGGGAACTACTGACCAAGACAATTGATGGTTCTCATAACATTCTGGGCAAAGGACTACAGTTGAAAATTAGCCAGCTGGCTAACACTGGCACATTTACAGAAATGTTCATGAATGTGCGTTGTCCTTATGAATAAATAAATGAATAAAGTAAAATAAAATTGTTTCTGCTGAATTTTTAATGAGATACTGCATGGCATATTACATCAGACAGACAGACAGATATAGATGATAGAGTTGAGATGCCACCATGGCACTATGAATACTAGAAATGCTAATTGACAGATGGACTGTTTATAATCCCATGTATTTTATATGTTGTTTTCTATGCTGTACTTTTAGACTGTATTTAGTGCTTTATGTTTTATGTCTGTCTGGAGACTGTGGGAGAATGCAATGCAAGATAAACCTCTATAGGAACAGATTATAGAACTGTTATCTTAAAAACAGGCTATTGACTTTAAAAATCCCCCATAGGTATTAGCAACATTCAATAAAACTTTAATTACCATAAGAATAATCAAGCTCAATCTAAAGAGACACATTTAGGAAGCTTTTCTCATCCTGGCAGGAACACTGTCCTTGGATTAAACCATTAACCTTTTTCAAATTTGTTCAATCAATTGCGTACCTGTTCTTCACACTGCAAAATGGATTAGGGGTTGAAGATGAGGAAGGGGAGTCATCCTAAAGTGAAAGCTCTGTACTTCTCTAAACTCGTAAATGAGGCATGTTTAGCTCCTCACACACACAGGCGGTGAGAAGGTGCCAAGAGCCAGCATCCATCCATCTGCTGAGTTCAGCCTTTTACATTACAGCCAAATTACACAGCTACAGATAATGCACTGCACACACGTACAATCCAATTTTATGCATTTGCTAATCTACATTTTAACACACTGGGTTGGCAAGTATTTAGTTTTTAAATGGCAGAGATATTAATGCTTTTGAAACATGCTGCAGCTGTGGACAAGCTTGTGCCAGAAGGTCAATGGATTTGATTGCACAATAATGTAGTTTAGCCACAAACAATCAGAGCTACAGACCTTCAACAAGTCCCTAATAAATACTCTCTTTGTTTAATATGCCGCCTCTTTACATCTGACACTTATTTCAGTGTCAGGGTCTAAAGTTGAATTTGGAAAAATCTCTTTGCACTTTAGTCTCTTATCACGGCTTTCGTGAGGCATCCTGACAGTAGGCTCGTTCGAGATGAGCCAGGTCTGCGCAGAATCGATCACCGGCGATCGGCGCCCGATGCATGCCGGTTAGATTTGTGTCCGACTTGATCCCGACTTGCTCTGATGTCATGCACACGTGGGCAACGGAAATCTCACGAGAGCAAGGCGGACGCAGTTCTGAGACGCAGGCGGCGCAGTTGCTTTTCACCGACGGCAAGAGCCAGGCGGACCCAGAGCATGCTGGGAAACACCGGCTTCTCAGCTGATTTAACACCTGATTGGTTTACAACATGATGACGTTTTATATAAACTTTTTATTGTTTTTGAATCGGAGCGATTTTAAATGCTATTGTCTGATTTAAAGACCTATTCTGTAAATAACACATGTTGTGTGGCTGATAGTTACATTTAGAATTCAGAGAGACTAAATCTGAGCAGATCACTGATCATTTACAGTGAGTTGTTAATTAAAATCAGCAACAGATTTCATGTAGAGCATTCTGAGACCTACTCTGTCATATTCAAAACAACTGGAGACTGTGTAAAAGCTGATATGTGGGTCTGATTATATTTTATTAAATCGGAATCGCACCACAGTGTTTATGTCACTTCCTGTCCAGCCTGAAAGCTGCTGGAATCGGCTGGAAACTGTCCGACTTTACCGCAGATTTTTGTCCCCGCCCCCGCTGCTGCCGCCTGCTCTCGTCCACTTTACAGGCGAGGCGCAGTTCATCTCGAACGAGCCTAATAACACTCCTCTGAAAGCTCTGAAAGAGACGAGCATTTCCTACAAGCTTGACAGCCAATAGAAACCAAGCAACAACTGTGCTAAAGCTATAGTGTGTAGCTGTTGTCGCCCCCATGAGGAATTCTAAGTAATGACAGCAAAACTGTTGGTGCGTCCACATGATACAAGCCTTCCATGATTGCACATAAGTCTCAAGGCCACACAGGGCAAAAAAAAGATCACACTGACAATACTGAGAGGAATTTTAGATGTGAAAAATACCTTTATATACACCCATCCATCCAACTTCGTCTGCTTATCCGGTATCGGGTAGCAGAGGAACCCAAATTTCCCTTTCCCAAGGCACATTAACCAGCTTCAACATGGGGATCCCAAGGCGTTCCCAGGCCAGGTTGGAGATATAATCAATCCACCTAGTCCTGGGTCTTCCCCGAGGCCTCCTCCCAGCTGGACGTGCCTGGAACACCTCCCTAGGGAGGCGCCCAGGAGGAATCCTTACCAGATGCCCAAACCACCTCAGCTGGCTCTTTTCGACGAGAAGGAGCAGCGGCTCTTATCCGAGCTTCTCACGGATGACTGAGCCTCTCACCCTATCTCTAAAGAAGACGCCAGCCACCCTCCTGAGGAAACCCATGTCGGCCGTTTATAACCTGGATCTCGTTCTTTTAGTCATGACCCAACCTTCATGACCATAGGTGAGGGTAGGAATGGAAATTGACCAGTAGATCGAGAGCTTTGCCTTCTGGCTAAGCTCTCTTTTTGTCACAACGGTGTGATAAATTGAATGTAATACCGCACCCGCTGCGCCGATTCTCCGACCAACCTCCCGAGCGAAATTGGTGACAATCCCCCATCATTCGCCAGCTCTGCCTCTGACATAGAGGGCGTGTTAGTTGGATTTAAGAGTTCTTCAAAGTGCTCCTTCCACCGCCCTATTACCTGCTCAGTTGCGTTCAACAGCAACCCATCCTTACTGTACACAGCTCGGATGGTTCCCTGCTTCCCCCTCCTAAGGTGGCGAATGGTTTTCCAGAAGCACCTTGGTGCCGACTGAGAGTCCTTCTCCTTGTCTTCTCCAAACTTCTCCCACACCCGCTGCTTTGCCTCTTTTACGACAGAGGCTGCAGCCCTTCAGGCCCTTGGGTACCTGGCAACTGCCTCTGGAGTCCTCTCGGATAACATGGCCCAGAAAGACTCATTCTTTAGTCGGACGGCTTCCCTAACCACCAGTGTCCACCACGGTGTTCGTGGGTTACCGGCCACGTTGCTTTTTTCGGGCTGTGCCCGGCCGGGCTCTGTGGCAAACCCGGCCACCAGGCGCTGGCTTACGAGCCCTCCCTCTGGGTTTGGCTCCAGACGGGAGCCTTGGGTTTCATCCGGGCAGGGTAACTTCACCTCTTCCTCGATGACTCATAGGGGTTTATGAACCATTCTTTGTCTGGCCCCTCACCTGGAACCACTTTTCCATGGGAGACCCTACCAGGAGCACCAAGCTCCAGACAACAGCCCTCTGGTTCACATGGGGCACACAAACCTCTCCACCACAATGAGATGTCGGTTCCCGGAGAGGCTTGTTTATACAATGATGTCTTAAATATTGCACCACCTTGTCAGACGATGAAAATAATGTGTGGTAGGAAAATTAAAGAAAGCATTGCATCCAAGCAAGTTGATATATCATCCAGAAGAGGATGACAGTTCTCTTTCTTCCAAACAAAATTGCAACCTCTTGCGCTCCGGGGAGTTTTAGCTGTCACTAGTAACAATTTCAACATTTCTTTTAGATTTTGTGCAGACCTTGCATCACCATCCAGTCAGGACTGAAGAAAGCTCAATCAACGTATTGAATGTTAGATGTACATGAACTGAATTGGAGGTTCTACCCATCATCACCAACAGTGAAATTTAACAAGCTGAGGTTCTGACAGCTAAGGACTAACCCCATCAGCTGCTGTATGCAAGATAAGTCGTAAAATCATGACTCGCCATAACTTGATTCCAGCTAACAATCACTGAGCTATCACTTTTCGAGACAACCCTCTTGCAAACCTTTCTACTGCTTATGGCTGGTAATGTTTATTGCCGGGACATTTATTATTTACAAAGTATAGCCTTCTGCATTATTCACCGTATCGGAATCAGCGCCACAGTTTTCCCATGATGACACTTCTCTGTCTCAAGAATATACATGTTCTCCGACTCTTACATTCTTCTCTTAGATTTTTGCTGGCCCTACAGTTCCTACATTTAATGACTGTGTATTTGTACACTGTGTAGGATGTTGTCTACTGTTAATCTTCATCTGTGACCATGTTATCACAATTATGCTGAATAGGTTGTTAAAGGTGCTCTAAGCAATGTTGGGTGACGTTACTTCTTGTTAATGTTCCAAGTATTTTCAAACAAGACTAGCTTAATCATATATTAATCGTGTACACTGTTTTTCCTTGTTAAAATGAATGTTAAAATGAACATTTTATCAATTGCCGCAAATCCCCCCC
>NC_045735.1:2110632-2112572 GCF_008692095.1 Etheostoma spectabile
AAAAAAGCACCAAGCCTTCAGGAGAAATGTACTATATGTCTCCATTACCACTGTGTCACAGTGCTGTCAAAGGGTAGAAGATTAATTGAGAAAAAAGAAAACATAACAAGCGCCACGAGAGTCACAACGGCCGGAAAATGAATCAAGGCTCATATCTCGAACCAGTCCAGTGTTGGAAGTGACAGACGCATTGGCCATATGACGCATTGATGAAAATTAATCTGTACTTCGATTTACAGCGTTCCACTCAGACCCTGAAAAAAAACCAGCCAGACCTCGCCATCAAGGTCTTTAACGCACTGTGACCAACAAATCAGATTTATCATGCAGTGAAACGCAACTACATCTGCAGTAGTTTTGTGGCTTCTTCAGACAGAAGCAGACAACAGAAAACTGATAAAAGAGGCTCAGATAAAGCCTCACATCAGGTAATTAGTCTGTGAATACTTCAGGGAGATCTATTTCAATCATAGTACAGAAGACAGTGCTCTGTCTTTAAGAGGTGCACTCACTTTACATTCACTTTATACTTCTATTTGCTGCAAGCACAATTACATAATGCCAGTTCCAGAAGCAAATCAAAAAGATAGCACACTTAAGGTGGCTTTACTTTGAGATAATTTAAGGAAAGCATAAAATGAAGGCAAACTACCTAATGCCACTGTGCATGCTATCAATTGCCAATTACTGTTAGTATGCTTAATCAAGGAGAAATTACTCCCATTAACCTCTGGAGTGGAGCAGGCTAGAGCTGCCTGAGGCTCACGGCCCTCATTAGCAGGGTTCAGTGGATCTATATGCCCTGCCTCATGTAACTCATTGCCTTTACTGAAGAAGAACGAAGAATAGAGAAGGCAGGAGAGACGGTGAACAGAAGAAGTCGAGGTGGCAAGAGAGACACAGAGGGCTGAAGAGGTGGAGTGAAAAGTTGGAGATCAAATTAATTCTGAGCACATTTTTACTTGGAGGTTTCATAATTCGACTGCAACACGAGCCAAACCTGAAAAGTATTCAGCGCATGCTTTAATTGAGCCCAAAGGGTAGCAGCAGCTTCTGTAAACAAGAAGCAGCCTGAAAAACACAAAGATATGCCATATTTGTCATCCTAAAGTGTCCAAAACGTCTGTTTCCAATTTGCCCGAAGCCTAATTAAGTCCAACCCAAGAGCAACAGATCTGATTGACTTGCATAACAGGATTGAGGCATCAAACACTAGTCCCTAAACGCAAAGTTATTCACCTTTGTACTTCTTTCAACTTAAACTGTCCAGACACAACACTAGAGTGAGATGAACAGGAAAGAACTTGGACTTTACTCATTTGGCCATTTGTTTCTTTTCTTTCAGAGCAAACGCCTAAAAAAAACGACATTCAACCTGAGAGGCTGGAAGAATCAGAAAGATGCATCAACCCACCTGGTTACTCTTAAAAATCATCTTCACAGAAATGTCATTATGTGCTGTGTTTTAGTATGTCAAGGACTGCATCACGAGGACTCAAAGCCTGTACTTTGTACTTAAGCCAGGGTAAATGGTACTTCATGCAGTGTTATGGGATGTAAAAAAAACTCCATCTCAAAAAATGCTTACTAAAACATTAATCTAAATAGGATTCAACACTGTGATCACTTAGTAGATATAAATGAAGAAGCGCCCCGCTAGAAAACCCAGCATGTCAGTATAATGTGTCAGAGGCATTTGGATAGATTGACACATACGTCATTAAGATTCGGGGTACTCAAGAGCACTAATGATCCTCCGTGTATGCGTGCAAGCATGTGTGTTTTAAGTTAAGCGAAAATGTAGTAATGTGTTGCTCACACTTCTCAGAGCTGTGACCTGCATTAGAAAGAGCTGTAATGATGAATCACTGAGGTAGCCAGGCTGTCTGGCATGTAATTAAAGCTACATGACACATAAGGAGGAGGGGTCGGGGCAAAAA
>NC_045735.1:2112582-2112656 GCF_008692095.1 Etheostoma spectabile
TCACATACTTTACGCAGGGGAAAAAAGTATCTTCTAAATCATACAGAAATACTTCATAAGATACACAGAACATG
>NC_045735.1:2112666-2113724 GCF_008692095.1 Etheostoma spectabile
AGACAAAACCGATGAGGTTTCACTTCTCAGGAGGCCTGAGGTGTGTGCTGCTAATTTCTTCTCTACGAGCAGCAGAAGTTCAAACAGCATCGTCCATGTTTCCTCTGCGCTGGAAGAAAGAGACCTATCAGCGTAACTCAACACACAAGACTGATTGGTACAGCTCAGCACTCTCATCACACACTGACTGCATTTACATTCACACTGTATTCTGTATAATAGCTCAAGGTTGCTTAAGGTTTTAATCGGGTTAAGCCTCTTACTGTGCACTGTATAGATTCTGCTTCATTTGCATCTATTTATCCACAAATGCTGAGTTACTCCTGCAGCCAAAGGTGACATTCCTCACGCAGTACCCTGTCAGTGTGCAATCAACCCTAGCATGTAACAATTTAACTTCATTTAAGAGGTGATGTTTCCTCAATGTCAGTGTGTCCAGAAGCTAGGGAATGTTATCAAATGCAATGCATATATTGGCATACTATATGGTAACGTAAAGTAACCCACTTAAACTGCCGTATGTTAATGGTAGCTACAGCTGTGTACAAGTCAGACAGCTTCAGTCACTTATAAAGGCTATGACACATGTTCTGTACAGTTTATACATGTTTTCATTGTTCATTGCAACAAAGACAAGTCTAAACTATTACCTTAACGATATGCATAAAATAATTACATGATATTAACATACAAAGAAAGCAGCTTTCCTATTTACCTTTTAGTTTCATGACAAATCTTTAGTTTTTTCAATCAAGATGCCTACAGGGCAAGCACCAACATACATTGTTTAACGACCAGCAGTGCCAAGTCTGATCCAAGGCCTGTTGTGGTTTCGATATATATCTAGCCTGGACATTTTATATAGTTTTGGCTTTGCTATTCTACACAGCATTCCAGTTTGACATTTCTAAACCAATCACAATCATCATGGGAGGCGCTAAGTGCTGGACGGAGCAACGGTGCCTCTGCAAAATAGTCTTGGGAAGGAACTTGTTTGGTGGAACGTTCAAAAGTTGTTTTAGTCGTGCAAAAGAAAACTCAGATAGGACAGATAGTCT
>NC_045735.1:2113734-2116891 GCF_008692095.1 Etheostoma spectabile
GTCTGGATTTACCCTGCAGAGATCTCAGGAGCAGGTAACCATAGTCCTCCGAAGTCTACTGGAGTTTAGAACACCAACACAAAGAAAGTGGAAGGTAACAGAAATCTGTCCGAAAAGAATGACATCCGGCAGAATTCCGGCAGCATAGGAGCAATCCCGAAAATGGAACGTCGTGGATATAGGCTACCTTGTATTTGACCAAGCATTAAAATGGTGTAGATAGGTTTTTTTTAAAAGAGCTAAACCTTTAATCTATGTATAAAGAATACTGCCTGTGACACAAATAAAAAAAAAATAAAAACAAAGAACTGGAACCTGCTGTCAGAAATACTTATGAAGCAGATAAAACTGTAGCATAACAACATTTTAAAGAAACCTATACATGTACCTTATGAAACCAAACTGGAATTTAAAAACCACTGTATATCCTGTACACCTTGATCTAGACAAAATGTAGCACTGTACAACTCATCTGGAGGTTAGGAAAACACAGTTTAGTCTCACGGGAAGAAAGGAGATGTAAGAGAAGACTCTGCCAAGGAATCAAAATTATGCCTTTTTCTGGCATTACAGCACTGTAACGCTTGGCGCAATGGAGACAAATGGGAGTCATTTTCACTTTGAAAACCCTCCGTTATTCACCACCCAAACTTTGAGCTGGAACCTGAGGATGAGCACATTAGAGGGACGATAGTCAAAGTAAATCAGGCTGTTTGAAGGAGGGTGATTGAAGGGAAGGGAGGGACGTGTGCATTTGTGTGGGTGTTGATTAACGTCTGTAATGTCTCGTCTCTGTGCCACCTGCATTGCTATTCAAGGCCATGCCTGGCAAAAGGAATATGATTCTTCTCCCTTCTCTGCTTTCCCAGCAGGCATGTGAACGCCCTTACAGTGTGTTTACATACTGCATGGCTGCCGTGAATCCATCAGACACCCAGCAGCTACATGTCAGAGAAGTACCGGCTTTTCTTTATAAACTTGCTTGGAGCAGGACTACTTTACATTTGAGTTACAGGAATTTAGCATTTCAGTTTGGGGAACTTCAATTTTGCCAACATAGGTGTGACCAATGAGGGTGAAAAAAGGTGATTATTGTGGGCATTTAATCGAAAGTGTCATTGCGTATCAAAATAGGCATATCCAAATGAAATACTGTCCGATTTTTTACTTGATCAAAAAGAGAAAAAAAACGTATATTATAGTATAGTATAAGCCTGTGCAACTTTGCTGTGATATTAGGAAATAGAAAGGATTAATGAGTAATAGATAATGAAGATAAATTATAAAATCACACCAATCGTGTAATAAGAGTAACAGTGAAAACAAACTGGGCTTGTTTGTGTGTGTGCATGTGTGTGTGTGTGTGTGTTTGTGTGTGTCTGTGTGTGTAGGTCTCTCTCTCCGTGTGCTTGATCATGTGTCTCGCTG
This sequence comes from Etheostoma spectabile, assembly GCF_008692095.1. Classification (NCBI taxonomy): domain Eukaryota; kingdom Metazoa; phylum Chordata; class Actinopteri; order Perciformes; family Percidae; genus Etheostoma; species Etheostoma spectabile. Next base: position 2,115,163 of record NC_045735.1, read on the forward strand.
TGAGTAATCAAGACAGCCAAAATCACCATGAAGCTAGGTGTTTTATTTTGAAATAGGTTTTATTTTGTAAAGTTATGATCAGTTCTGATCCCCCCCCCCCCATAAATCACGCCTATGGGCAACACAACAAACTTAAACTTAGCACCAAGCTGAGGACAAGAAGAACCAGAATTTACAAAGAGGAGGAGGAGGAGCAGCTGATCTGAGGTCTACAAAAAAAATTCACTGGCAGTTATGTTACAAAAGGAGACAAATATAGGCCTATAAACAATAAATAGAGCTGTAATTCACAAGTTTGACAAGCTCTTTTGAGATATCACAGTCTGCCACATTATGTTACATTTATATCACCTCATAACAAGCAACTAAAATATGATTCAACAATTTAACTACTGGACTCTTCCAGACATTGAAATAAAAAACATTTAAAAAAAATAAAAAGTAATAAATTTAAAGGGAGAATTTAAAAAATAAATGCGTATCTCAAAGGTCATGTGAATCGACAGTTTCCCTTTGGAGCCATAATATTGGAATATGGATCACTTAATCAATATATCAATCCAGATAAATGTTTCATTAAACCTACTGCTGATTGTCACTTTACCGTGGACCACTTTAACTTTCTCATTAATAGCTCTTGTAGTTTTTATTCTATTCTTTTTCTGGTTGTATATACCTGTTATTTATTTATTTAATTCAGTTTTACTATTACTTATTTTACCCATTTACCCTTACTTACTTCTGTCTTTGTGCTGCTGCAAAACCTGAACTTCACCTCTATAAAGGCATCTTCTCTGTTTAACTTTTTAATAAAACATTTTGAGTCAAAATGGTTTCAAAGGCCAATTTTGTTTAGAATTTTCTTTTTATCTTCATCTAGTATAAGCTAGATGAAGGAAAAATGCATAATCAAAATAGCAACCTGGACTCACTCCGAACTCGTGTCCGGACGCTTGGGCAGTGGCTGTCTGACGTAGTATTAACAATGATTAACAACGAGTAGTATGAAAGCCAAAAATTCCACGTAGAGAGGTTGGTTGGGGTGGTGGATGGGTCAAACAACACAGGACTTTCACCCCAAGGACCGGGGTTTGTGTCCCTTGTGTCACGTTTCCTAAACCCAACTGTCCCGTTCTTCTTTTCCTATACCCAACTGTCCCGTTTTGTCCCATGTGTCACAGAAACGTACCTTTTATAACCCCACCCACGATCTGTCCCGTTTTTGTGTCGTATGTCAGTTGAACGTAGGAACCAACCCAGAGCATCCAAAGGGACGCCAATTGTCCCGACCAAGCTCGTTCAGATTAAGCGCGTTTAGATATGACGCTAAGGAAGATTTCTAGCATCAGTAACAGTGTCAAAGGGAGCTGACCAAGCATCCATATTTTACGCAATGGGAGTGAGAATGTGTTGAAATCTTCATCTCACAGGACATACAATCATTTTACAATCATCCAACATATTAGATTTATTCATGGGACTGCAGGCATTAAATTACCTATATTTCATACATTTTATCTGCACACCTTAAAAACAGTCAGAGCACAGAGGGAATCACAGAGCGCATGACTTTTACTCTCTTCTCTTGGCCTAACTCCGGAGGGGCCAACACAAACAGACGAATCTCACATTTCTCTAGAAAATTCATCGTGGTCCATGTATTATTCATCATAGAAGAGTTGTTTCAAAGTCATCACCTATTCAAAATTGTGCCCTGGCACAAAGGACA
>NC_045735.1:2116901-2136207 GCF_008692095.1 Etheostoma spectabile
AGATTAATGGATTTCATTTAGGATGAAAGTCTACGTTTATAAAGCCTCAACGAGGATGGGGGATAATATTCATTGAGCCATGTTCAGCTAAAAGTAAGGAGGTGGGATCAAGAAGTTCATCAGAAAATCAGTCCATGAAAACCTGCAGTGGTGGAAGATCTACTGAACTTTAGTACATTTACATTTCAAAAATGGGATTTGACTTTCTTGACAGCCTGCAATGTCTTTGCGGTTGTCGTGTCAAAACTCTGTTTTTTTTCCCCCGCACATTTACACATTTCAGTAGAGGGCTTGAAAGGGATTTGAAAAATCGCCAAAACTGCCAATCAATTAATTTAAATTCATTTGAATGATAAGCTTTTCACTTGACAGTAATAAGATGCAAACAGAATTTTACACTCCGAGCTTATTTACTCATTGTGAGCTGAGAGTGGTGAATATCTGCTCACACTTAGGGTTCCCCCCCCCATACCTGTGTGTACTTCTTCCTCTTCACATCTACTCTCCGAAAAACTCTACAACTCTGAGAACAAACACCAAACTCTCTGACCCTTTTTTTTCTCTCATTAGCTTGAAAAAAGGGTAGTGTTTTTTGAGAAAGATTCAGTGAGTTTTTTGCTGTAGGGAATGTTTTAATTGCACTTGGTTAACACATCCAGAAACCTTGTGACACATCCTGTTAAAACCTGCCAAGCTGGGCTCCAGTATCTGTAGCATTTAAGACAGTATAATTATTGCAGAAACTAGGCTGCATACCTAGCTCATTGCTGTGCTGTGTATTCAATAAACAAACTCTGATTTGCATGTACTATGATTTTAAAGAGACAATAATGAACACACGTCTCACATCTAGACGTTAGAGCATGTTGTAGTGTTTTACTATGTGTGTCATTTCTAAAAGCCTAGTCTATATCCTTGACGTTCCACTTCCGGGATTGCTCCGTCCGGATTTCACTCATTTAGGCCAGATAACCGTTGCCTTGGGCTTCCTTTGTGTTGGCATTCTAAACTCCGGTTGATATATGAGGACTATGGTTAACCTTTCCTGAGATCTCTGCAAGGTAAATCCAGACAGCTAGCTAGACTATTCTATTGCATGACTAAAACAACTTTCCGTTCCACCAAAACGAGTTCCTTTCGAGCCTATTTTGCAGCGGCACCGCTGCTTTTCTCCGGTGGTTAGCACCGCCCAAGACGATTGTGATTGGTTTAAAGAAATGCCAATAAACCAGAGTACATTCTCCTCCCATCCCCAAAAACTATGTAGAGTAGCCAGACCCTCTTTTACCGCCCTTTGCAGGAGGGTGCGGCAAAGCGAGACTACTAAAAGCCTAACCAAGGACTGCAAATTAGCCTACGGCTAAAAGTGCTACATACATTGCACTGGTTGCACTTTAGATGTAACAATGCCTATATGTATTGCATATACAAATAAACTGATAAAATAAATAAATAAATCATACTTCTCTCTGAAAAATAGAAATGCAGTTCCTCAGTTAGCATCAAGCAAATAAGTAAATAAGTGAAGAGATATTATCCCCTCCTCTACTTAATAAAATAAGAATTTATACTGTTCATTGATGATTGGTTCAGTGCCCAGGAGGTGAAGTGACATCTTTCCAGCTACCACTCCATCATCTTAAAATGACCCAATCTTAATAGAAAGGGACATTGTCTTCTGAAAAGCAAAACAAACCACAAATGAACAAATCAAGACAATAACTTAACCTAGTATTATTCCTCCTAAGGGCTGCAATAACACATCTTATTCAGAGTGGGTGTACAGTAAGAAAGCCCACAGACTGATTATAGTGCAAACAGCTCTAAAATAATCTCACTCATGCTGTTTTGTCAAAAAGGTATGCAACCCCTCAGTCATTCCTCCTGGCTGTCAGTTTACCTGTTGGTAACATGATTGGAAGACAAACTCAACAACAAACACATTAGTCTTTGCTAAGTTCACTTTGGAAAAATAAGAAAAATATTAAAGGGGAAGTGCACCTATTTTACACATCAGAGTACGTTTACAGGTCTTAGGGAGGATTTCTGTTTATGTACAAAAAGTTTTAAAAAAAAGTTGTTGTGAACCACTTGAAGTAATGTTGGATTGAGCTGTTTGGGGCTGAAAACTACAAGTTTGAAAAAGAAAATATGGGGGTGTGGACGTAGAAAGAAGTGAGTTTACCAGACCTCTGTGGCCCGCTCCTCTTCTCTGCTTGAAGCTACCGTCTTCAGGCTACATTAGCCGCTATTAAATAGCATTTTTTAACAAAAACATGAATCTTCAAACTGTCGAGGGGCAAGTTGCATTGTGGGTAATGGAGGAACTAGGTTTTGCAAAAACAAATCTCAGCTCTTGCTGGATTATGAGTCTGACAATGTTATATGTAGGGCTGCATGATATGAGAAAAATATGCAATAGGCGATAACGTGGTTGAATGTCACGATAACGATATTACTTGCCATAAAGAAACAGTTGTTTTTTATTAAAGTGTACTCAGTTTGGCTGCTTTTAGTATTCTTCTAAAATACAAAAGAAATGCTTGTTGAATTTAAAACATGCAAAAGGAAATCTTCCCAACATTCTTTTATTGAACACATTGAACAGGGTACCATTAAATATAATATTAAAATGCATTTTTCTGCTGATATTTTCACAATAGTTCTCTGATTGTCTTTTGCGGTATGTTGCAACCCTTTCAAGATATGTTTATTGGGCCAGTTGATATTGCGATGACAATTAAAAAACTATATATTGTGCAGCCCTAGTTATATGCTAAATTGGTGGAGAACTATTTCAAGTACATGTCTTCAAGCAGAGCAATCAGTAAGCCCACTTTGATACTAAAGATGAACATCTTATTTTGCACTGGACCAACTTTGTACTGACCACTTACACAGGGCAATGATGGGGATGTAAAGGTCACAGTGAAAAAGCTAACAGTCATGTACAACAAGTGTCTTCCAGCCTCCATCCTGTTAGTGTTGTCCATCCTCTACTACTGCTAGGACAGGAACTGCCAAGATGGACTTCTCTTCAATGGCACCATTTGTTTTTAAGTATTACTGCCGCATGTTAAAATTCCAACTGAAATACATAAATTATGTAAAATAAATAATAATGTAAAATAAATTAACAAATGTTGACAATAACAAAAATACAGTAACAATAGCTTAAAAAACGTCTCTTCAATGGCTATGCATTGCACCATTTATTTTAAAGTTACCATGTCAACTAAAGTGTTTTCTGGTTAAAATGCTTAAAGTGCTAAAGAACCAGCATGAGTGCTGGGGCATTGGCCATATTGACTTTTATGCTTGCCAGATGTTGTGTTATTACTTTGAAAAAAGTGAACCAGCACATTGAGTATTTAATCATATTTGAGGTTGTTGCTTCATCAAAAACGAGTGAGATTGATTTTGATTGATTTTTTTAGCTTCTCAGACAAACATTTTTATAACTGTAGTGCGATGCCATGAGTGTTCAAGTATCTTGCAGAATTGTTCACAGGTGTGTTCCTTAGAATGATGAATCCCAATGTCTTCGTGAATTGAAACTTGAATTGAAACTGCCCGTTGCTCCAATTTAGCATAGGTAAACACTGTTAATTCCCATAAACGGGCATGAGCTGGCAGGCCCGTATCTTGTGCACACTTGGAGAAATGGTGGAGGCCTTGACTCCATAAGAAAGAAAAACTTCAGTAATTCTGAAGTGGAGGTACTGCATCTTTAGTAGCATCAGCAGTGCATACTAAGCAGCAAATACAATTGATGCAGAGAATGCAGTTACTCATGCAGTGAACACTGTATCCGAAGAAGGATGAAGTAGAAAATAAATGGTTTGATCTGAAATCTGAGGCAACATTTTTTTATTCCAAAACATAAAAGATACTCTTGGCGTATAAATAGCATGATCAATCACTTATTATTGGATGGCAGGGTTCCCCATTAACATAATGGATGTGAATTGAAGGCAAAGCAAGTTTATTTATATAGGCCTAGCACAATTCATACACAATGGGAATTCAAAGTGTTTATCAATTGAGCAGTAGTGTGTATTTATTAAAACAAACAAATGTATATTTGTGTGTAAAATAAGAAAATACTTGGTTACAAAATGGAGAGAAATGTTAAATTAGAGTGGACAAAAACAATATAACTACTACATGTCAGTTTTAAATTGTGAGTAACAGTGCTCTTGAGTGTGTGTAGATTCTGTTCTTACTAAAGAACAAATCCCAAAGAAAAAAACATTGGTAAAGGCCAGACTTTTTGTGAAAACTGAGTAAGTGGGGTTTAAGAACATCTGTTTGGTGAATGAGGCCCATTAATTATGTGCTTATGATAAGCAGCTTATTATGAAGGTTAAGATTTCGGAACAGTGGCCACTAAAACAAAATCCTACCAATGGGAAAAAGTCTTACAAACATAAGAGAACACTTTGCAGTATGTATCTATGTCCAAGGCCCTTCATTCAAGCAAAATGTTGCTGTATTGGATTGTGTTTAACTGAAGCTGCTATCAGTTGAAAAACTGGCATCTCTACAGTAGCTCTTCTGTGATGGATTCAGAGTGTGAAATGATGGAATTAGAAAGAAGCCCTTTGGTTCCCATGTACTAAAACCAAAACATAATCTTTGTTACAGATAGCTGTAGATATCTGAAGGAGCTCTTTCATCAATCCGTTCCCCTGTAGATGAAATATCTTGACATGCACTCTTATGGTCTTAGTTTTGGAAAACACTGGCACAATCCACTTCTTCATGCTTTAAAGAATTGCACAGACAGAATGCCCTCTTACATTTTTAATTAGAACAAGCAGAGTACAGTCGTCCTCGAGGTGATGACAACCCCTTCCAACCCTCGAGCACTGCGTCTTCCTCATGGACACAAACTGACAACTTGAAGTTTCCAAACCACCAGTCGATAATACTGCTGAGCGGGTACCAACCACTTAGGTGCGCGTGCGCACACCGCAACACGCACACACACACCCCACACACACACACACACACACACACACACACACACACACACACACACACACACGTAGGCCCATATTTCAAACCATTACACCATTGCAAATTGTGCAGTGCTCAAAAACCTCAAATAAAACAGTGTGTACTTCCATGTGATGTCAAAGATATAATTCCTTGTGTATCACAAACTCTGTTGATGTGATTTTAAGAATTTACATACTTACAAGATATAAATGTCTAGTTTATGCTGTCAATAGTTTTTAATATTTCAAGATTTGTCTACATTTGATTCAGGTTATATTCTTCACTGTTTCATGTTACTAGATGTAACAACGACAACCCTGACTACGATGGAATATTACATGTAACCGTTTATTAGCACGACAGCATGTCTTTACAACAAAATGGTTAACACCAACGGCTAACAACGGAAGCTAAAGTTACCCACAATCCATCAGGTGTAGCTCACAACGGATCTGATCGTAGCCCAAAATACACAACAATAAACTTTAAACTTCATGTATGATTTATGAGCATCAAATTGCATTTAAGGAGGAGCGTATGAAGATATTATTCTTCAAACTGCTATAAACTAAGACCATTGTTGAGTAGGTTGAGGTAGCATTAAGGATTTTACACAAACAAAATCATGGGATAAGTGGAATGAGGAAAAAATAAAGTGAACTGCAAAAGCTGACTCAGGCATAAGGATGAAGGTGGTCATGAATTATGGATTGTATGGACAGCAAATTCTTGAAGATAAACTGGGAGACTATAATATCCGGTTTGGGGTGAAAATACAAGACCATTTCACAATAACCATTTCCATTTAACAGAAACCATAACCATTTCACAATAAACACGTGAAAGAAGCCAAAACCCATAATTGAATGAAACTGAGGCCATCTAAAGTCATTCCCTGTCAAAACTGATAGAATACATACAAAGTGTTGCCAACCTTTAGATCAAAAGCTCTAAAAAGAGATGATGTGCCAACTGTCAGTCATCTGTCATCATATGTTAAATAATAATAATAATAATAATAATAATAATAATAATAATAATAATAGTAATAGTAATAGTAATAATAATAATAATGATAATGTTTCCTTTATTAGTCCCACAAGGGGAAATTACAATTTACACTCTGTTGTTATTACACACACACCACACACTGGTCTGAATCACACACACATGCTCAGTACCTATACATGCACTAATGGAGAGATGTCAGAGTGGGGGGGCTGCCCATTGAAAGGCGTCCCAAGCAGTTGGGGGTTCGGTGCCTTGCTGATACTGATAGTCCTGATGCTTAAATGATGTAATAAAACTTTACTTCTGTTCAGCTTTGGTGAGCACTGATCGCTTTCTTCATTTTACTGAATATTCACATCGATAAAATGCAAGAAAATTATGCTTAACCTCAGCTTTTTGTGCCCCAATGGACCCTGGGAGGAAGAGAAAAGATGAAGGAAAACTTGATTCAGCTAACAATTTAGGACATAAAGACTGTGCTTTTCCCCCCCCAGCCTGATCTTGTCTAACGTATCACCATCCACATTACCCAAGAACTACTCATTATCCATCCATCTTCATCCACTTATCCGGGGTGGGGTCGCGGGGGCAGCAGCTCCAGCAGACGACCCTAAACTTCCCTTTATCATTAATGATTCATTAAATATCACGTTGTCCCTGATTCATTCCTGATTAATTCCTCACTCGTTCCTTAGTAACTATCCAATTTTTTTTGTACCATATCATAAAGTGTTACCATATGTACTGATGATATTCCCCATCACCCACTGATTGCATATCTTAAGACAAATTAAGTAAAAATACCATCAGCCTCTCTGGGTGGATTTAAAGTAAAAATGAAAATGTGACTGGTGCAGGGCAGTGTTTCACAGTATAGGGCAGTTCATTAAATAAGAATCCAGTATTGATTTACTCCAGACCACCTTCCTCACAATGTTTTGGGGTTTTTTTCGGACACAATCCATGGCATACAAATGACATTCGGCTGAAAGAATACAGGAGAGAAAACAATAATATAATGGTATTGTATTTTAGTAAATAACATAAATGTAGGCTCAAATGTTATAAACACTGTATCTAAAATAGTCTATATCCACAACGTTCCACTCCTGGGATTGTTCCGTTACAGTCTTTACTTTTCGGCCGGATGTCCGTCACCTTCTGCCTTCTTTGTGTTGGCTTTCTAAACTCTGATGAATTTCTGAGGACTATGAGTAACTGCTCCTCAGATCTCTGCAGGGTAAATCCAGACAGCTAGCTAGACTATCTGTCCAATCAGAGCTTTCTGTTGCACGACTGAAACAACCTTTGAAGGTACCCATGTTCCACCAAAATAAGTTCCTTCCTGAGGCTATTTTGCAGCTGCACCGTGGCTTTTCCCGGTGCTTAGCGCCGCCCATGACGACTGTGACTGGTTCAAAGAAATGCCGACAAACCAGAGCACATTTTTCTCCCAACCCAGAATGCTGTGTGGACTGGCCAGACCCTCCGCCGCAGCGCTGTTGAGGAAGGTCTTGCAAAGCGAGACTAATCTAGAAAAATAACCAACATCCCCATCAACCCAGCTCAAGTCAAATTGTCCTAAATCTCGAGCTGACCAAGATGGCACACACCGTGTTATGACAGGTTATGATGATTTATGGCTTTTGACAAGTAGTAGCTTGTGAGTTTTCACAGTTCTGAATGATGACAGCACTTCTGCATTTTCTCCTGTCTCATTCAGAGCAGCTGTGTGCCTCACTGTCCTCGGGTCACTTGGCATAAACCAACATGTCAACAGTGAGTCACAATCCTGCTCAGGGATTAATTAGTACAACGTAAGTGACAATGACCTGTGATTAAAAGCGTAGAGGAGCCTTGATCTCCTAAAATGTTTATTCCACACACCTTCAATATTTATCACACACACACACACACACACACACACACACACACAGACACACACACACACAGAAGGTCCTTGCATGTGAAGTAATACCAGTCCAGCCTAAGAAAATGGCATTGAAAGATAATAAAAACAAATGACAGAAGTTACCTTATGCAATCATAATAAAGTAAGTTAAATCTATGTAATAGATGCCTACTAAAGAGAAAAATGTGTCTTGTCTTTATGAAATTGGTGTGCTTATTATTTATGAAGCGTTCTCTTTGCTAATCATGCCACTGAAGAACAGCAAAACAGAGCAAAATAAAATGTTAGCAGTTGTTCAATTACAAGCTCATAATTATCCAGACGGGATAATTAGATACATTAACAAACTGTTCAGATCAAGAGCAGATACGAGTGAGTAGGAAGGTGAGCATGTGACAGGGAGTGAATCATTATCCCATCACTCCAGCTGGTGAGGATGTGACACTTTGCCTGACATTAGTGGAATGAGAAAATCTCTAAGCTAAGACAGGAACTGAACTGCTCTCATGGTTGAAGAACACCCAACCTATGGGGGTCATTCGAGTTTGCCAGGATCGGCATGTCCCAACCCTGAGTGAATCCTGCTCTGCTCTGATGGAACCAAACCCGACAACCGCGGCTGGGGAATATAAATACTTCATTGTAAAATCCTACAAAAAGCCAGACGGAGGAAAATGTAATCTGTAAAACACTGTCCAATGCTTTGATACCAGTGGATTTTAATAAGGGTTACACAAAACTCCTCCAGTTAAATGCTTTCAGCATTGCGTCGTTGCTGCATGCTTATTATGATTCATGTTTTTTAAAAGGTTGGGTTAGATTTTGCCATAAAGAGGGCTGATCAGTCATGAACCTACAGAGGTCTGTGGACTTGTTTGAAGGCTTCAAACATTTGGGTCTTGCAAGGTTACTCCATAAATACAGTTCTGAAACTGCAGAGAAAAAAAAACAATCACTGCTTGCTTTGAATCTTCTAATAAAGCTACAAGATGAGCTTATTGGGTTATTATGTTTCAAAGGCAGAGCATAAAAATGAGCATGTGCTGACTGAATGTACTGACATAAAGCTCAAGAAGGACTTTACGCTGATATTGACTCTTTCTTTACACAAAGTTATTCAAAGTTGTCAGAAACTGCTTTACTTAGCCTGACCTGTTATTTTTTGCATAGCACATCTCATTGACGCACAGATTCTGACAGATATAGAGTCTACTGTAAACTGTACTGTATATTTGTTAAGCTGAATAATGCCAGTTCAAAGAGTAAAAGCAAAAAGCGAATTCATAAACCATCCAGCCCTTTAACCCTAGTGCTGTCCTTGGGTCAAACTGACCTGTTTCAAAGTGTTTTATATCAGAAATATGGATTTCTTTCAACCAAATTGCCCACAAATAACATGGATGATTCTGTACAACATTCTTCAGGTAAAATTAATGATTACTTTCATAGACTTTTTGGGGTGTTTTATTTAATCTTGTATCATTGGAATTTTTTTTTTTAATGGTTTCAAATCAGTATCCGAACTAAACTTTGACATATACCCATCTGTGATCCTCTCAACATCCTCTGATCTTAACTATTAGTCAAAATAATTAATAATTTCTGTCTTTTTTAACTAAAAATGTATGTATAATTTGATATACTAAATGAGTTTTGTTGACCATGAATTCCGAAAATATAAGTGTAAAACCAATTTTTAAACCAGCTCAGGTTTTAAAAAAAGCACCAAAAAGCATGGAAAAAGTGACAAATAAATCAGAAGAAAAGTCAAAATCTAAATCTAAATCATTGGAAAAGCACCAAAAAAATTATCATCATTGCTTATTCTGTTACATATTTTATGTTATGCAAGTTGTCTTATATCCTGTAAGGTGAGATAAAAGACAAGTAGTTTTAATAAGCATGCACCATTTGTTGATTGCGAGGGCAATGTAGTTTCTGAATTTTGATGAGTAGGACATAATGAGCCAGCAGCATGAGTTGTCCTGGTTGATGGTTTATGCATTGTTTAGTGAACGTTGGATGGGCTTTTGGTCAGATTGTGTCATTTGTCTTTATGTATACTTGAGTTAGATAATTTCCAATTTTCTAATGCGCCCAAAAGTTACATGTAACATTCTGTCCTGCTGAGAAGACGTAATATTTTATGATTTTATGACTACTTTGTAAATGAATTGTTGAGCTGTTTTTAAAAAGAGCACAGAACAATCGTATGATACCCCCCCTTATAGTACATAAAGCCAAGAAGCTGTATCTGTTATATAAACAGTGCTATATCAAAACTTGAGAAGTTTTACACCACCAACAGATATTTAAGCAGGATGACACAAAACACAAAATGAATATGTAGGAAGGGGCTGCGTCACACATCACAATCCATTAACAAAGTAAGCACAAAATTGTAATACCTCAGGCAACTTATCGTCTGTGATGCAAGAAATAATGATGATAAATCAAGGTTTGAGTGCATTTTTCCCTCTGATATGCTCTACACATCAGCTTGCAGTAATTCATCAGACAAGAAATGTGGGTTTGTAAATGCAAAAGAAAAAAAACACCCTACCCACAACCACCAGCGTTACTTGGAGTAAAAAAAACTTTTCTGGCCAACCGCTCTCCTGCACAAGCCAAGGTCATTGCAGCAGCCTGACGGGGCTGGCAGCACGTTCGCCCAGCGTGCACTTATACCTCCAAAGACTCGGGTCCCTGGGGGTGTAAACCACAAGCTCCTGCACTGGAGAAAAAGCCCGGGTCAAGCTGATGATTACATCGAGAGGAAGGGCTTGCCAAGTGTTACTATCAGTGCCAAATGTCTCCTTCTTTCCCGCACACCTGCTCCATTTTTCATCATTCCCATTAATGCTCTCTCACTCTTTTTATTGGCACCCACATTCATCACTCTATGTCACACATCCAAAGTCAGTTCATTTCACACCCACACTGGCATTTTCTTTCCCGTTTTTTTTTTTTATTTTCACAATGTCACCGATTCCTTTGTCACTCTGAGTCTCTTCAGTTTCTCAAAACTTTTTAGGCTGTCCAAAAGCACATCTGCCAGTTACAATATCACTCAAAGGACATCAGATGCTCTATATTAAGCTTTTGTTTTGTACTGCCCCTTTAAAAAAATACTGTTATTTTAACAAAATATATGGATATTATTAGTACAGAACCATGATGGATTAGATTGTCAAAATTTAACCAAACCAAGAATGTGTTTTTTTACGGAGCACAAATATTATTTTTCAGAAGCATTAAAAACCTTAGTGCAACATTCTTTAGAAAGTGAGATATGAGATACTTCTATCTCAATATGTATTTAACTTAGTTAACCATGCTTTTGTTTTCTATAGATGGGTTTCTGAGCAATATAGCTATGTATGTTTCTGAAATAAGATAGAAATAATCTTTCATGACATTGCGGCAACACGTTTTCTACCATCCTGCTGCACGCATACTCGATTGTTCCTCGAGTGAACGTCCCTTTTGGGGTCACCATAATTTGTACCATGATGCACTAGTTTATATGAACATCTAAAGGTCATTTATTCAGTCACATTTTCTATTTCTGGTTTCTAGGCTTTTTACATCTGTTGGATGGTGCACAGGAATCACACCTGACTCTGCTTGAAGTGAAGCCCTCACCACAGTTTTTAACTGCAGCAGACCACAGACCACTTCTTTGAACTTCTGGATATAACAACAGTTTTCATTCGACAAAAGGTTTCCAACACTGTAGCCCCTTTGTTTCCAGGGGGAAAACAACCTTGAAGGCTGAAGAATGAAAGTAATAATCATGATTCTTTCCCTGTCCTTCTTTGCAGTCATCATCTTTCAACTGAGAAATACAGCATCCGTTTCTTCATATCCAGGTCAACTTATGACTCAGCTAAGTTTACAGAACAGATGTGTTTAAGACAATATAGTTTTACCTGCCAGAAGATGGTATCTATTGTGCTGCCCAGGAAGCCTTCTCTTGTTTCAGACGACAGGAGTTTGGGTCCAAGGATCGTCATAAACTCCTCAAAATCAACTTGTCCATCCCCTGACACAATAAAGAAAAGACACGTTATTGATTGCTGATGATGTACTGATATTTGCATTGTTTACAAGTTTATTCAAAGTAATTGCTGGTTGTAAACCAGACCAAACCCATCCTGAACATCCCCAAAGGTGATGTTCAAACTCAAATAAAACCCATCCCCACTCAATCCTTTTCCATTCTATGTCAGACTCAAGGACTCCTTTGTCCCTCATGCCATCAGACTCTACAACTCCTCACTAGGGGGGAGGAGGAAATAGGGCAGAGGACAATACATACATACATACATACACACATACATACATACATACATACACACACACATACATACATATATACATACATATATACATACATGCATACACAGTAAACAACAACATACATACATACATACACTACATACACATACACACAGTACACATACATACATACATACACGCACACTAGTCACTTTATCACTTCAATACTGGACTCAACTGACACTTATAATATAATTTATGGTCTTTTGTTTGTTTTATTTGACAAATGTTCTTATTGTTGTTATTATCATTATTGTTATTTTGTTGTCTTTATACTGTCTTTTCTTTTCTTTTTTTTTTTCTTTTTTTTTTTTTCTTTTTTAATCTATTTTTTAATTTGTTCTTTCTTGCTAAAACTGGTGCTGGAATTTTCAATTTCCTTGCGGGAGTCATCCCAAAAGGATAAATAAAGAGAAGTCTAAGTCTAAGTCTAAGTCTATGTGATAAAGTGATGAACAGTTATTCTGTGGACTGCAGATTAATATCCAGGCTGCACAAAAAAGCAAACTTCTTTTGTTTCTTGGTCTGGATCTGAGGCAAACATCCATTTACATAGCACAGAACATCAAGTCTTTGGGTTATAAAAGTTGTTCTGCAGTTTTTCCTACAATGTGTTTGTAGAAACACCCTATGTCTGGGGAATATGGATGCGCTTTGGTTTTGTGTCGTTGTACTTTAAGCCCAGCACGATTCAAATCATCCAGTTCATTTTTTCCAGCGACTGAATCACTCACAACATGGAGTTCTTGCTGTGCACGTCGATTTCAAAAGTACTGATATGGGAGCCTGCTGATGGTTATTGAAGCGACTGCCAAAACAAAACATCAAAACTCTGCAGATTGTACAAATTCTAACTAACCTTAAATCCTTTCCCATTTTTCTCTGAATGGAACGTTGTTAGAAGCCTGGTGAGGATTATTTATCTCCCCCGCAGTTTGTTTGAGTCTGGTTTTATTATTAGATGAACCAAACCTACATAGAAAGCTCTTTCTTAGGAAATTGTGAGAAGAGACGTGAAAAATTCAGTCAAACTAGTTGAGAATAAAGATCTATATGTTTTACAATAATGGGTTTGACATGCAGCTAACTTACGTTAATGTAATTTAAATTCAAAACCATGACAAATAAAACCTAAAGAGAGAGAAAACCTTGAAAGACTGTAAAGCAAAGACAGAAATTGTTGCTATCTTACATTCTCTCAAACCCGTTTGTTCACTCGCTTTTCCTTTTGTTGTCTCGTTGTTTACACTTTGCTGTTGTAAAATCATTCTACTTTCTCCTACTTCCTTGTGATTTTTCACGTGGCAAATACATTAATGGATTTATCTTCCCACCTGCTCTTCCTGGTTTATGCAGATGAGGCATGGGACCTTGTCTTAGGTCCCTGCCTTTTTTGATGCTTTAATACAATCTGCCCCTACCTCCAGTCCCTCTGCCCCTACTCCGTGTGCTGTGCCAGCCACCCTGGGGCATGCATGGCCACGTTTAATGCCACTAACTGCACTTGCATTCAAGCATATTCAGCAGGGCTGTGGGTCCAGATGAAGTGCTGCTGAGATCTTTAGGAATAGAGGTGGACTCATGGGGGCGACAGAAACTACGCACATAGCTTGAAAGTCACAATGTAATAAAAAAGGAGTCGTCTTGTTTCATAATTCTCCATATGACTCACTGTTAAATACCCGTTTGTCTCATACCATCATTTTCTGTTGTAGGTGATATGAAGAAGTTTTGTAAAATTACAACTGTTTAATAAATGACAGTTTTAATATATTTTTATATCAGATTCTGTTGCTTTACTGGATCAAAACAACCTTGTGGTCTGTTGTCTTTTTTGAAGGCTGCTTTTTTAACCCACAGATTTTTAGTGCATGTTAATTCATTTTCCCAAGTTGGAAAAAACATACATGGATTTATCTGGCTGAAACCAGAAAACTTTTATTTACACAGGTTCAACCAGATGAAACTACTGAACTGGTGTACCGATTGGCTTTAGTGACAAGTCATACTCAAAAAATCGGTTTATACTTAGTATTTACACTCCAAACTGAAACTCCTTTACCTTCATATTTATTTTGCTGTAACTTCCTCTTTTACCAGACGTACAGTACATAAGAATTCCATCTAAAAAACACTGTGGAATATTTGACGTTCACCCTAAAAACCCTGTTTGCTTTACTGAACACATCACCGGTGCACGCCGGCTTCTATTGTGATGTATCAGCAGTTTGTGACACCTCAACATTGTGCACCAAGTCACTGAGTCACTTTCTGTGTCTGTTATATTCTAAGCCACAAAGTCTCTTCCTGTGTTATGTCATAACCAAGCATCCTGATTCAGCTTAAAATAGAACAATGAAATATTGAAGAAAGATGTGAAATCATGCCCCCTTTAGCTACAGTCAAACAAGTCAGATTAAAGATAATAGGGAATAAAACAAAATGTTGGTCTCAGTTGGTATTTAGTGAACTCATGAAAACACGGATACAAATTTAGAGATTAGAGTCAAAGTTAGAAGAAGAGTAATGGCATCCAGGTCATTAACATCGGAAGAAAAAGAAAAACATACGCAATCTATACTGAAAAAAACAAAGACTGGTGCAATGCTTTGATATGGAACAAAGAAAAGTAGCCACACCTCTCCATGAAGGGCAAACAGAACTCAATAACAATCACAAGGAGAGGTCTCACAGCGGAGATAACCTGTCAGTATCTTCTAGAGATCAGCTGGACCTGGCCACTGGGGCTCAGAATCCATGGCTGTGGTCCAATGGGTCTGATCTCATTTATCTGCCAATGCCTCCTCTCATCCATGCCGTGTCCCTTTGATCACTGGCTCTTTGTTATGGTGTCGACACGCACGCATACGATAAAATCCTTACACACACTGCTCTGTAAATAAGAGGCAAGCTTGTGACCGGTAGGTCGGCGGTTTAATCCCCAGACCGACAGGATAAAATCTGAGTGGGGAAAGTGTAAGAGCAGCACTTGTCCCTCCCTCATCCCCACCACTGAGGTGCCCTTGAGCAAGGCCCTTAAACCCCAACCGCTGCTCAGTGGCCAGCAGATCAGACTGTGGTTGTACTTTAACTGCGTGAATGTGCCAAGTCGTCGTTGCAAATGAGAATTTGTTCTCAATAAATTTACCTGGATGAATAAAGGTTTAAAAAAAAATGCCACACTGTGTATTTGTCAACTTAACTGTATGTTCCTCCATTATATCTTCTATTCCCTGTGTGATGGAACTGGTTATTATAGCCCCTGTGTTTCCATGTGAAGAACGTGGTAGATAATGAATGACTGAATGAATTAGGGCTACATCTAATGATTGTTTACATTAATCATACAATTTACTTCATGAAAAATTGACTAATCACTGAATCATTTGTTATTTATTGGATTCATCAGGCATCAGGCATTTTGTGCACACTGTTATTTTTAGCGTATTCTGCCCTGTGTCCCCATGTCAGATCTGTGTGTAGAGGGTTCCAGTGTGCATTACTAGTGGGCACTAAATTTTTCAAATTGTACACATAATTTAGGCTTTAAGGACTCTGTCATTCCAAGGTTACAATGATAGCCAAGCCAAACAACTGATTGGAAGCGCTCTCTTTTCCTCCTACTGGCCAACTGCAACTGGTTGCATCTTATCTACACTCTACTGATACACACCATGTTAGTTATGTCACTATTTTATATTTTAAATCAGACAGATTCTTTGCACCTGATAGCTTCTGTGGACATGAAGTCAGTGTGCAGGCCTCTTTCTTCATTTGTTGTTCTAAACCGGTTGGATCGTATCTGAGTGAGCCGTCTTTATTGGATAGAAGTTTGGTAAATTAACAAACACAAAGCCCTCATGAGGCAGCCAGTCGATCCTAACATTCAATAATGCCTAAGTGAAGAAAACCCCAAGTATTTCGCTAATGACATCAATTAATACAAACACGTTTACCTGATTTAGGACTACAGACTACAACTCCAACAAACTTATATTCAATACACAGAGACAGAAAGAACAATGAGAACCCAGTGAATAAATAAATAAACAGCATTACACTTCCCTTCCTGGGACCAAAGCTGCCGTGACCTTCGTCAGTTCCGAAAGTAGCCTCGCCTGCTTCTTCAAGTTGCAGCAGACAATGCAACAAGACCCAGCCCTGAGGCACATAACCAGCTACGGCCTCCTGAGATTCTGAAGCAGATGAGTCAGAAGAGGCAGTCTAACATCTTAAACTTTAATATTCAGCCTTCTCAGAGTGAAACTGAAAAGCACTTATCAAGGCTGTGATAGCAGCATGAAGAATTTGAATATTTTCCCAGTGATCTGACATTTGCATATTGCATTTTTCCATCCCAGCTTCATACAATTTTAAGAGTCCCATCTTTTGAAATGTCAATCACAGTTAGAGTTGACGGCTTTGCCTATACCTGGCACCTACCTTTGTACAATGCTGTGTGCAAGCAGAGGGATTGCTTGTTTTTGTGTTTTCTTGCTGCTTAGAGTTTTCTCTCCGAGGACAAGCGGTTAAAAGGTCACAGTAAGGTAAGAATGATACTGCAGAAATACATGTCTAATGATTCACATTTCACTGTTTTCACAGCAGGAACCATAAGAACTCACATTCGTGACGCCTTTTCCCACAGATTTCAGTGCCGCAGCGAATGCATTGAATCTGCAATTAGTTATGTTCTAGTTGGACAACCAATATGAAAACTAACTTTAATCAACAATAACTGTCCACATGGCATGTGTGCGTACATTTTATTCATCTCGCATATTTCTTACTTAAGCATGTTTTCCCCATGCAGCAGTTTTTCTTTGGTGCTTTCATGTTTCAAGCAGAAACGACGAGTGGTTGAGATAGAAATGAATACACACTCAATGTTTTATACATGACACAGAGGAATATGTAACATGTGCATCTGAACAGGCAAGAGTGCTTAAAAACACCCTGCGGTTTCCTGTAAAATGATAAGACCATGCACCTAATGGTATTTACATTTTTATGTTGAAGAATATCTATTCATAATGTAACCAAAAAGAGGAGGAACCCAATCTGCATTGCACAGTACATTTTTACACCTGTGTGTGTGTGTGTGTGTGCACATGTGACTCACCATCCATGTCTAGTCTCTGCATGATGATGGCCAGCTCTACCTCACTAGGCATGTAGCCCAGAGAGCGCATGGCCATACCCAGCTCCTGTTTGGAAATGAACCCGTTCCCGTCACGATCCAGCACCTTAAACGCCTCCCGGATCTCTGCCAAGACAAACAGGAAATCGACTCAGCATCTATTCAACAATGCCCAACACATCCTGCTTCCGAGTTGCACAAATATGACCACTTATGCATGTTCACTTACAGCACTGTGTGTATTAAACATCCACATGATGATTTCTTCACACAGTTCTCTGTATTTTTTTTGGATTCATTTTTTGGCAGTGATACACGACTTTTAATTAATCTGGCATTTAATGAAGTCTTTTGGCATTTCAACCTTCCCCTTCGTTCATCATCATTCGCACACCTCTCCACCTTCCTACCTCCCTCTCTCTTCCTGTCAGACCCAGCTTTGGGCTGCGCATTATGCAATTGGTCTTGCACCATTGCCCCAAGTTAACAAGATCAATTCCGCCCATCGATTCATTTTCCCCACCTGCTGTCACAGCCCCTCTCACCTTTGCTCGCTTTGATAATTTCACAATCATTGACCGTAACCCTTCATTCCTTTACGCTCCGTATTTTGTTTCCTCCTTTGTATTTCCAGAATATTTTTAATCATTTAATTACTTCATCATCAAATGCAACAGTTAAATTAGCAAGTTAGAGAGGTGGGGTTTGTTTAGTAGCACTGCAACGGTCATAGTATCTACTATACATCCCTAGAGAAAAACAAGTAAAGTGAATTTTAATTATAGAAACAAATTCTTAAATCTGCCTTAGAGAGACGTGAAAAAGCAAGGATTGGAAAAAAGTCAGAAGCACCGCAGTGAAACAGATTTTTTCATTTTTTCTGTAATGATAATCCTCCTGTAACCCTTTATAGTCGGATCTTTACTGCTCTTAAACCTTTACTTGATCAAATTACTTTGTCTTTGGCTGCAGCATGGGGCAATAAGGTTCCCTTTGTGGTTTCTTATATTTTCACTTTTCTAGTGGCCAATACTCATAAAACATACTGCAGCTACATGAACCTACAGTACATAAAGAAGGAATAAACATCATAAAACACCTGATAGCCCTATAAAAAATACCAATTTGGTGGAATCCCAGCAATGTGGATTCAACTCAGCGATCTTCTTCATTTTTAGTTCCCCCTACCTTGCCTCAAAGTGGTTTGGTCCGCTGCTTGGTGTTCTCCTTGTACGTTAATGGTCCGCAGAAGTCCGCTGGGACTTGTGGGAAAGATTGAATTAAGTCAGTATGTCGGCTGGCAAAGCTGTTGATTTTTCTAATACAGATGATGCTGAGTCATTAATAAATGAGTCGTAACAAAATAATTCAATCCACGAGTCCACTATGTTAGCAAGTTATAGGGCACTATCTTGCAGCCGGCATGGCACAAGTGTCTTTGCTATTTTAAGCACAATGCAGTTGTCAATTTCAGTAAAAGTCATTTGAACAAAAAACTGCACCTGCGCCCATCTGTGTGCCCATGTGAGGTTAGTGCAGATTTGCGTTGCGCATGCTCAGATGTGAATGATTTACGGCATAACGCGTCATACCCGATGAGAGTCGAGTCAGACCAGCTCTGGTCGAGTGCAGATGTTAGTCGCGCATGCTCAGATTTGAACGATTTACGACATAACTGTCATACTGAAATTAGTGAAATCCATGAAATAATACACTTTTCTTATTACAAATAATAACAGAAGATGGGAATCATTTTAAAAATTGTATAGCTATCTATGATTGTTTGATTGCTAACGTTAGCTCAAAACGCTATTCCAGTGACAGCCTTTGTCGTGTTTGATTGCTAGCTTGGAGCTAAGCAGTGAACCAACTTGGTTATGTAGGTCCATTTTTACTGT
>NC_045735.1:2136217-2139424 GCF_008692095.1 Etheostoma spectabile
TACAGAAGTCTCTCGTTAGCATCTTATATGCTTCTTGTCGCGAAGTGACGCATGCGCGACTCAAATCTGCACTTGCCTTACATTGGGCAGTGACAGGCGCGCTGGTCTTACAGGGTGGAGTGTTCAGGTGCATTCTTGGCATATTGCTATCTTGAGTTAGCAGAAAGTAATCGCGCCATTGTAAAATGGTCCTAGGCTTGTGCACAGCGCGTGCACACTATGCACACACACACACACACACACACACACACACACAGGGAAGTGCAGCAGAACACAAACATGCAAAAGATAAAACATATTACAATGTGAAATAGTATTATGAAATGATCTGCTCGCACACTTTCACTTCACGCACAAGCAGTTTCTTCTACTGAAAATCTCTTCATCCTGCTCAGCAAAATCATAATAACAATGCCCCAAGGTACAAACGCGCCTGGCTTTTCAAGGGAATGGGAGATGACACTCTGATTAGTTTATTGCATGTTACGCCCAAAACACCCCTATGGTTAATTAAAACACTAAGTACAACCCTTTTGAACCTGTACCATTTGTACAAACCCTAAAAGCACCTGTGGCAGGCGCTTCACGCCTAGCCCTTAGATTCCTTAAATAGGGCCCTTGAAGTTACTTGCTAATTCCACCCACTGTGCTCTCATGCTACACACTGGTTATAGAAAATGAGCCAAACGAAGTGTCACTCATCTGGGGAGAGCATTGTGCTCTTCTACGCTGTGATAAGAGTGTTTGAACGAAACATTAAGCTGCTTTACTAATTTAGTGGCCTGCTGGCTGGCTAGTTAGTTAATTAGCGCTATGAGGCT
This sequence comes from Etheostoma spectabile, assembly GCF_008692095.1. Lineage (NCBI taxonomy): Eukaryota > Metazoa > Chordata > Actinopteri > Perciformes > Percidae > Etheostoma > Etheostoma spectabile. Next base: position 2,137,039 of record NC_045735.1, read on the forward strand.
CAGTTCTCAGTTCAGCATCATCTGTATTAGACAAAATAATCATTTCATTTCATGTTTAAAGTGAATGAAAACTGCTACTTACTGGAGTACCACAACTACACTTATCATAAACAAGTTTGTATGTTTTATTTGTCCCCTTCAATAATTGCTCTTAAGAAATGTTAACTGTTCCCCCCATCTGTTTATGCCCATGCCTGTTACCATTGGTCTCCTTAATACCTTGATGTACTTTGTCCTATTGGAATATAGAACATGAATGTATGTTATGTTGTGTATAAACTGCTGTCCTTTATTCTTTTGCTGGTTGTAGAAAGAGTAGCTCCATTTAGGGATAATAAAGTTTACTTGACTTGTCAACGGTGCATACGTGTTGTGCTGCTGAAGCGACATGTTACTGAACTGACTCACTGAAGAGACACAGTTGATTCCGTAGCTGATTCACCGGCTGATCACCTCGTCAGTGGAAGGAATCAACAGGCTTCGCTGCGCTATAATGAATGCATATTTCATAAGTGCGCCCACAGACAGGAGAGGGGGTGTATGACAAGAAAAGAGAGAGAAACTGACAGGCATCTGGTGTTTTTAAATACAGGTGGAATGTCACGCCTCTGAAGAACACTATGACTGCATGACATGCATGAGCGCACTGTTCAGCACTGGATAATTTCAGATTGGAAAGTGGAGTAGACGGTTTAACTCCCTCCCTCCCGGGAACTACAGAGGCAACGTTTTTTTCTTTCAATGGACCTGAATCTCTCTGCAAGTGTTAGATCCAACAGCAATAAAAAAAAGCCAAATTTAGTTATATCACAAGCAAGATTCAAAAATGCAATACTTGAATTACAATTGATCACAATCTTTGACAGTTGCCAAGGATTTATTGTAGTGCTCTCATAAAAACAATGCAGCAAAAGACGAGACAGAAGATATCACAGAATATGGTTACAAAGGAAGAAAAATCCATCTTAACTTAGAGGAAATGTACTGCTATTGAGTGTTTTTTTTCAGGGAACAAACTAACAGCATTATCTGATGGCTCGAACCAAGTAATTGCCAAACTAAACCAAAGACGTCATTAAGAAATTAATGAGCCCATCAATCATCTCATTATCTGCTGCACTGTTGCCATTCTGAACCAGTCTGCTGGCAAATGATTTGGAACAACAAAACATAAATGGAGCATAAATGAATTGTCTCATGAAATAGAGAGCAATGTTTTGACTGTGTTGAGCACCTACAGTAGATAATGAGTAGTCACAGTCTGCGACCTGCGTCAAAACAGCATGTCACCGCTTCCCCAAACAGCTGGTGCACCAGCATCATCTGTAACAATACAAACACTTGTTTTACAGATTATTTTTTCCTGAATTAAATCGAGCATCTCATTAATAAATATATCAGTGGTTCAGGTCTTTGTTGAGTTTCCGGTGTCTGGAGAACAGAATGCCGTACATCAAAATTACTCAACCCATTTCATGCACAAATGTGCTTCCTATCCATTGAGACTCATGACACATTTGAATATTGTGTTGCTTTCCAACTCAAAATTTGACATTTGGAGCAGCAATATTTCTACCAGAAGGACAGAAGTAACAAGAAAGTTAAAAGAAAAAGAATCCTAAAGTCTCAGTTTGTTAAAGTTGTATGTAAATTATGCCTTGCAGTGTCCATGACTATGTATGCATGAATGGCTGGTGCCTGTTTACTTCCATTATGTAATCTGCCCACCAGCACATTCTACTTGACTTTTGAGATACAGCAGTGATGCTTCATGGCATCGACACAGACACAGATGGCACATGTGCTAGGACTTTGACTTTAGACAACACAACTGCAACACAAGAAGAAAAGAAAACATAATCACATCATAGTTACCCAGCACTCCCAGGTGCACTTAATTAGCCTATACCAAATCGAATTTTCTCTGCATGTGGAATCACAAGGGTAATTAAGTGGCTGTCGATCAACTAATCAATAAATCAACTAATTGATTTAGCTCTTGTTAGATGTATTAATAAGAACCTTATATGGGATAATGCTTTTAAAAAAAACAGGAAAAACTATAAAATATTACTCAATAAATTTACATCATATGTGTATACATTTCTTTTGTTTGTTGGTTTTGGGGATTTTGGGGATGCAGAATGATTGTGATTCTTTTTATTTTGATCTCTGGTTAATATTGTGTCAGATACAAGGTTCCAGATCTGGCTCCTGGCACCAGTATCAGCAATGACTTTAGGTGTTGTGGTGTCCCAGTGAGGAGAAAGAAAATACAGTCAGCACCCTGGACAGCTCCCCAAACTCCTGCTAAGACAAGCTGTCTGTTGCAAGTTATGCCAGCCTTAGATCTAAATGGATTGTGTGTGTGTGTGTGTGTGTGTGT
>NC_045735.1:2139434-2140544 GCF_008692095.1 Etheostoma spectabile
GTGTGTGTGTGTGTGTGTGTATATATATATGTTCTAGTCTTCTAGTCTTTACGACCACTGAAAGTGCATTTACATAGAAGAGGAATTCACACACATTCAGACACTGTGGCCTTGGCTGGCGTACAAGGTGCCACCTGATCATCAGATAAACATTCACACACATTTGCACACCGATGGCACAGCATCTGGAGCAATTTGGGGTTTAGTGTCTTGCCCAAGGACACTTTGACATGGGACTGCGACGCCGCCACAGCTGCCTCACACTAAGCAACTTTTCAAGCGATTCTAGTATTGTAGACACATTTCCTATAACTGAATTAAATCATGAGAATCTTGCTAGAGTTGTGGTGTGCTGAGTCGGAGCTGTCTTGTGTCAGCCATTTTCCCGTCTTGACATTCCAACATAATCAAATTTGTTTGATATTATCGGAAGTTTTAAGTTTTGGTATGAAATCTTATAGTTTGTGACTAAAAACTCATTATGGCATTATTATTGTCTTCAAATAGAAGGGAATGGTTGTCTTTTGATGTGAGATGGTGTCAGACTTTGGTCTTTAACATCTTTTAGTCTTCTAGTGTATGGTAATCATTAGTGTGATCATGTCTGTGTGCTGCAGGCAGGCAGTACATACAATACACCTGGTAACGATTCCACAACCGGTAGCTTTTCCTCCAGTCCTGTAGATCCTGTAGCCAAGCCTGTCAGCCAATTGCTAAGTTTGGATACAAGTCTACATAACCCTAGCACAAAAACTGCCAAGTGGGAACTGTTTCTATTCCCATGGAGTTGACAACAAGCTGCCTAATGCTGGTGCCCATCAGCCTCCCTGTTCCCTATCCCTCTCGCTTACAAGGAAAAGCTCAGCGCTTCTGGCCAATGTCTACCTATGCTGGTCTGAGGTCAAAGAAAAAGTAGTTAATATTTGAATTGTATAGAAAGAAAAACGTTTCCCTGAATGCACAAAGGTAACTGACGGTCAGCCTTGTGCAGCTCTCGGCTGCACAAGGCTGGACTGGTTGTAAAAGCATCAACCTCCCTGCTGGGACCATCAGATAAAGGAGAATTAAACCTGATATTAAACAGACATCTCAACGGACAGGGGGGTGGGG
>NC_045735.1:2140554-2155870 GCF_008692095.1 Etheostoma spectabile
GGGGGGGGGGGGGGGGGGTTAACCCTGCTCCCTACAAACTGAGCTACTGCCAACCCAAATGCATATTACGTTAAATGTGTTTTACAGACAGAGATTTCAAGTAGAGACTATGTTCAAGTTAGTAAAACTTTGCATGCCCTAAATTGTTGTAGTTTATGAATATCATACATTACAGGAAGTCTTGGCACAAACGGCTCAAGTTTGTTCTTTTAGATACAAGTCTGGCATATGATGGAGAGTTTTCCCTGCAAGAATCTTCTGTAAGAACAGTGTGGACATTGAGTCAATAGTATTTCCTGCACTGTTCTCTTTTCTACGCCTTGCCTGCACCCTCCTGTAACTCAATTTGCATGCCTTTGTGAATGAAAAGTACAAAGAAAACTGTCTGCTTTAAAGTGACAACTGAGTTGCAATAAAAGATGTACAAATTCATCTTAGACAGCACAAAGGATGCACTCATGTCATGAAGCAAGGGCATTGCATGTCTGGAACAAACCTACAAAGTGGCTGTATGACATTGTACGTGTTATACATTTAGATGAATAAATGACAGCTGTGACGATAAAGATGAGCAAATTACAAATTTGGTTGATTACTTTTAGAGGGAATGGGGGAGTGTTAATGAAGAAGCACTAGATTAACTCTGCTCAAACTAAATCTGTTGAGTGACAGCAGAGCTCCTGGTTTTGGCTTTTGACTGTTCACAGATCAGAAGCTCGGCTCTGCAGCCAGGCTTGGCAGGTGTTCATGTCAAAAATTATAGACTGAAATCTCTAAGATCATGGGAACATCTCGTAGATTCTGTTTTTAAAGAATCAAATACCAAAAATTATTTAAATATCCTGTACTGCTTTAAAGACCATACATGGCACACTTAGCTCTCCTTGCTGTAGTGACATAGTCAAGTCTACTGCACAGGCAAAACAAGGGGTTTAAAAAAAAAAAGAAAAAAAGAAGAAAAAGGACTGGGAATAGTCATGCTTTTTGTTTTGTTTTGCAAAGATTTTTTGCCTCAGTGGCTAAATTGGTAGGCATGCAAAGGAATTGTCAAAAAGCTCACATAACAAAGTGGCCCATTTTCTTCAATGGTTCTGTAGAATAACTGCCTGCTGCAAGACTACACAACTAGCCACATCCAAATGACTTACGCACATTATCCAACAGCAGCTTCTCCTGAGAGATGAAACATTTACAAAAAAACAGCAGCTGACTGATTCCATACCCACAGCTGTGTGACAGCTTGGCCCACTGCAGCAAGCTTTTAAATGACCCTGGACAAATACAGTAAATTGCCTCTTTAAATATTGAGAGGCAGAAGTGTTGAATGTGCAGAATGCGGAGGCTGTGTGCGTGGTACCAGAAAAAAAGAGTAATAAAAGGAGTTTCTAATGACACAAGAGAGGTAAGAATGTTTCTAATAGTGTCTGATGAAAGCCTTGTATGACCGGATTGTCAGCATGTCACTTTTTATTTAAAAAATCCAGCTGTTTTTGACTGTATGTCCAAATATCTACAGTATATACGATTGGATGTATGAGGATGTCAGTGTTCTAGGTACATACAAACCAATCTTGAAAGGACAATCCGGGCCTTAATACAATCAAAAAATGAACTGGTTAAGTAAAACTGTTCTTCAGATCTCTGCAGGGTAAATCCAGACTCGACTCCTAGGCTAGTTTTCTGTTGCATGACAAAAACAACTTTTGAATGTAAGGTACCAGTCAAAGGTTTGGACGCACTTTCTCAGTCAAGTGAATGGTAAAGTTTGTCCAAACCTTTGACTGTACACACGTTTCACCTTTCCCGAGGCTACTTCGCAGCTTAGCACCATCCAAGACGACTGTGATTGGTTTAAACTAATGCCAATAAACAAGAGCAAGTTTTCTCACCACAAGGATTGCTGTGTGGAGACCCTCCCCCGCAGCGCTGTGGAGGAGGGTCTGGCAATGTGAGACTAAGTAAATACTGATACAGTAATTACTGTTGACTACAATCAGTCAGTTTCACAGTGTTTAGTGACCTCATGAGGACCCTCTAACCACAAGCAGTTTGTTAGTCACCAAACAACATGAACCTGTTGAAAAAGCAATGAGAAATTCATACGCTGCAACAATCTCCATGCATATTAAAACTCGACCCTGACAGAGTATCTGGCCATTACAGTGTGCTGTGCAGCCAATTTTCCAGGCGGCAGCATAATGTTGCATCAATGGATTTATATTTTGTGGGTCCAGGGGAGTCTAGTTTGTCTGCTGTCTGTGAGACTGCCACTGCTGACTGTGGCAGATTGTAATTTATCAGGTTTGTGCTCTACAGCCCTTGGACACCAAATAGACATAATAAAACAAAGGGTTCATAAACACATCCTCGGCAACAGCACAGAAGTGAAGTCAGAGACAGAAGCCAGCCGACTGCAAATGCTCCTGTGAGATAAACTACGTAGAGAATAATGCATTACTATGCTTTGTTGGCTCAGATGTGGAACATGTTGCTGGTTTTGTAGCACGATGTTGTGTTTTATAGCACTACTGACTTTAAAACTGACTGGGGTGACTTAGACCAGTATCTGCCCTTTAAAACAAAAAACGTTCACAAGTGTATCTACTTGTTACAATCTGGTGTACCACATCATGTCTAAATCTGAAAAATTAAGCTCCAAATGGGTTTTAGATTTCGTAGTATACAGGCTTGTTGCCTTTTGACGCAGTGGCTCCCACTGTGTGATCTGATCTGCTTTAACATTGCACAATATGCTGTGCTATGCGTGTTGTTTACACTTTAAGGTTTCATTACATATTGTACGGTCAAAAATATTTTAAATCCTCAAAATCATTGCTGCTTTTCAAATACAGCCAATGTGGTTCTTTGACTTTTGGTAATAGCTTCCCTTAGTTCTGGTTCTACATCCCCATTATGCTGCCATGAAGCGTAACTAAACATAAAGCCGCAGTGTGTTTATAATCATTTGTATGCAGCATGCAACACTCACCTCTCCCTCCATTGTCTCTTTGCTGGACTGCTGGACTCCATACTTGTTTATAAGTTATAATCCACCATATATTATATTTATATTATACTATATAATACTCAAATGTAATACTATGCCTATAATCCTTCACTATATCAGAATGTACCATAATCTACTATATTATGTTAATACCGTATGTAGCATTGACTCTTACATTTTATTCCATTATATTAATGCAGAAAACAATAAGTGCCATTACTTAATCATATATTAGTATGGTGTACACTGTTCACACAGACCTGTTGACCCGGCAACCACTCACTTTACCATGTCTTTTTTATCCCCCAATACAAGTATAGTTTCTATTTTTATTCCCTTCTTATTTTAGTTGATGGAACTCTTATTATTTATTTCTGTTACTTTCCATACTAATCTGCATTTCTTTGTGTCCCTGTGCTGCTGTCTCTCAATACAGGATCAATACAGGTTCTAATCTTATCTTCCATCCGTCCGCCCGTTTGGACTGCGTGCCTGTTTAAAAAGGACAGATTGCTTGGTTCCCAGTATTTTTTACCCATTATCTTATCTAACTAGTAGCCCGGTTCAATCAGTCGTGTGTCGGCAGGAGCTCATGTAGAGATTCTAGCGTGTCCCCTGATTTTCGTATAGCCGTCACACATCCAGGTAGCGATGTGGCCCGGGAGAGTAAGGGTACCGTTCACATTTTTACTGATACCTTGCTATTACTTTCTGTAATAACAAAAAAAAATTCAGTTGGAAAAATAATTACAAACCTATTCATCTGATTTATATAGAATATTTTGTTAATTATTTAGAACATTTAACACTTCTTTTTATCACTCCTATACCCGTCTCTACAACCTATCAAATAAGATCACCATTCATTTCTTACAGTGGAACTTTTATACTTTTATTTTTATCTTATTCTATTTTTGCTTGTGTTTTTGTCTTTTTAAGTCCACTTTAATGTTTTATGTAATGCTGTCAGTTAAACGCGTTATTAACGGCGTTAACGCAAAGCCATTTTAACGACGTCAATGTTTTTATTGCGAGATTAACGTTGTTTTTGGCCTTACAAACTTTGTAGTTTTTTTACATATGCCATTGCAACAACTAGTAATGTTGGAAAAACTACAACACCACACCAGATCTAGCTAGTTTTGAAACAAAACAACATGCACTTGTTTGGGCTTGAGAGCCTGCCAAAGAGTAGTAACGTTACATTTTGAGTAGATGGCGAGTGTGAGACACTGAAATGGATACCAATAAGATTCTGAAAGGAAAGTCTACTTTTTAAAAGTTGCCAAATAGTTCCATTGACCAGACCAAAGTGATCGGTGTGTTTTGTTGTTGTGAACTGCAGTATCATCGCAGCACGTCCAGTCTGAAATACACTTGATGGCCAGGCACACAGCTGAAGCCAATCCCCCCCCCCATTCAAAGTATTTTTGTTCACCCTTTTATTGTTGGACAGTGTGACATTGTGTGAGACATTATTTGCTCCAAGTGAGAATGTAACACACACAGTACAGCACAGTACTATAGGCTACATGCCAATGTTGTTTTCAATAAAAAAACAAAACATTTGCACAAAGCAAGCTGTTGATAAGAGCATTAAAATGAGAACAAAAATGGGACAAAAAGAAATCAAGGGACATTTAGAACAGATAAAAATGTGGGATGAATTGAGATAAACTTTAAAATCTATGCAATTAATTGAGCTTAAATGTTTTAATCGTTTGACAGCACTAGTTTTATGAAAACCACTTTGAACTTCATGTTACTTAAATGTGTAACAGAAGTAACAATCAGTCTGTCTCCAGGCAGCCACTTTCGGCTCCCTATTATGTTACAGGATATTTCAACAAAAAGTGCAACTACTACTTATGGAAAAGTGCAACTACACTTGTAACCACGTTACCGGCATTGCCGTGACTTACTGTGACTTAATGTGCTCATATTATGCTTTTTTTGGCTTTCCGCCCTTTTTTTTAATGTGTTATATATCTTTTTGGGCATGTTATATGTTTACACTGAAAAAGCCTGAAGTCCACCCGACTTACCATCTTCTAGAGAAAACACTGTTCACAAATGCTCCAAACAGCTCAATGCTCGCAGAGCTGCTAGCACGGCACACCCTGATACTCAGCAACTGACTAGCTAGCAGTGCTTACCTAGCTGCAACAAAAATATGGTGTTTTTTGAAAATTAAACCAGATAAACCCATTCTGAAATAACCTCCAAATACAATTATGAACCTGAAAATGAGCATAATATGACCACTTTAAAGGAGAATTCCGGTTGATTTCAACATGTAGCTCTGTTGTTAGCTAAAACGTTTTTGAAACGATTCCCATCTTTTGTTACTGTTTGTAATGAGAAAACTTTACCATTTCATGGATTTCACAAATTTTAGTATGACACGTTATGCCGTAAACTGTTTAAATCTGCACTCGACTTACATCTGGGAGTGACACCAGGTTATCCTCCTGCTAGCGTTAGCAACCAGGACGCTGAACCAGTTTTAAACTAGCCGCTTAACATGCTCGGCAACACTGACTGTTTTCTTTTTTCCCTCTACTGACAGCACTCCAAATGTCCAAACAACAAAGCTACGTGTTAAAATCAACCGCAATTCTCCTTTAGACAAACTGCAGAGGCGACATAGCTTTGCTCTGTCCGCACCTGCTTGTGTGTGTGTGTGTGTGTGTGTGTGTGTGTGTGTGTGTGTGTGTGTGTGTGTGTGTGTGTGTGCGTGTGCGTGTGTGTGTGTGTTGGAGCCCCACGTCAACATGCAGAGAGGACAGATATGCTTGCGCGTACTGTGCATGTACGGGTGTTGATCTGATTTATAGATAGATGTAAGAATGTTTTTCAGGTTACAGTAACAACATGCAGTATATGTTAAAATGTCATCTGCTTATCTTAATTTAAAATAAAATGTTGCCAGTTTTGGGATTAAATAAGCAGGCAGCAGCTAAACCACTATAAATAGACATGAAGCACAATGCAGGACAACAGCCAGGCAGTTTATCGAGAAGCCCTACCATGAAGCTCCTCCACGGAGATGCTGGCCAGCACATCGCTGTCACTGTCCGACAGCGAGCGGCTCAGGTAGTTCCCTTTGTAGAGCAGGCCTGCCGTCACATGGTGGAACGGCATCTTCTCCCTGAGAGACAATGGAAGGAAACCTTTAGACAGCAGTGAAGGAAAGGGAGGAACGAGAGATTTCCCTTATGGATTTGTTTGGAAGATTAGTTCTCAACACAAACACCAATTATGAAGCTCCACACATTAGACATGTTTCTAAGCAATGTTTATCAGCATAAACTCCCATGCATGATTTTTCATGGTCACTGCAACGTTCCTGTTCATGTAGTCTCGCTTTGCCAGACCTTCCTTCACAGCACTGCGGAGGAGGGCCTGGCTAGCAGGATGGGATAAAAACGTGCTCTGGTTTATTGCATTTCTTTAAACTAGGGATGTAGCAAATCCAGGATTCGGCTTTGGATTTGCTGGTCGACCTAAAGACGCCGCCGTTGATTATAAGAAGGTGGACCGTTCCATGCAGTAGGCTGTGAGAAAGTGAAAATGGAACTCGTGAGCAGAAAAAGTGTCGTTTGGCAGTACTTTCAGTCAAAAGAAGGCAAGTCAAGTCAAGCTACACGTTCAATTTACAATGCCGATTTGTCTCGTGGTGACAAGGACCATAAACAACACACAACATTGTGTATGAGTTGTGCATTGTATATTGTGTATCAAGTTGTGCATGAAGGAATCTACAGACAGCAGCCAAAATGCAGCAACGGCAGGTACGTAAAAATACACTGCTGTGGACGTTGTTTACTTCATTAATGTGTTTAATGTGTTAATTGACTGTGGATGGCACTAGGATTCGGATTGGGTTTTGAATTCGGCAGAATCTTAACCAGCGGACTCTGCATTCGGCCAAACCCCAAAAATCTGGATTAGGTGCATCCCTACTTTAAACCAACTGCATTCGTCGGTGCCTCATCAATCCACTAGAGTTTAAAATGTCAACTCAAAGAAAGCGAAAGGTAATGGATATTGGCGGAAAGACGAATTGAACGAATTTCTTGCAGCACCGGAGCAATCCCGGAAGTGGCACGCCGTGGATGTAGACTACTGTAAATGAAACCATCTATACTCAATTATTATCAATATAGATAGAAATAAAGTTGCACAAATGCTCTTTTCAACCAAAAATAAAATTAAGTAAAAAAGCAACATGAAATGTGAACCCAAATTCAGCAACAAGGTGCAGATTTGGCCATTTGTGATATTACTGAACCTAAAACAAATTAAAACATTATAAACAAGATTCATAAATGAAGCAGAACTCATTCGCTAAATGGAAAGTCTCACACAGTGAGGGAGACTCGTATAACTAGGGGTAAATGTAGTGTGTGTGTGCGTGTGTGTGTGTGTGTGTGTGGGTGTTTGAGCAAAGGCGCCATGTGTACTGTATGTGCAAATGGGACTGAAGCAATTAATTATTCAACAAATCGAAGCCCAAGGGCACAGGAGGAAAAATAGAGCGCAGAGAGAGAGAGAGAGAGAGAGAGAGAGAGAGAGAGAGAGAGAGAGAGAGAGAGAGAGAGAGAGTGTCGTCGACTACATCCTCCACTCTAATTGGATTTTGTCTCAATGGTCACTTTGAGGAGATGCTTCTGAGACAGAATGAGGAGTTCAAAATGGGCTGAGGGAGTAGAGCAGAACACTGAACTGCTCTGGAGTTTCTCCATGCGTGTGTCTCTTTTATCAGCTGAACTTAACATCATATTTCTGCAGAGTCAAGTAAGTCTCACAATTACAAAAGCTTTGATAACACAAACATCTAAAAGTGTACCACGCTCTTTGATAAAACAATAGCACGAGTTTGCAGTGCAGCCGTTCTGCTCTTTGGGGGTTTTCAGCCGCATCCACAGTAGGAAACTAAAGTTTTATGAGTGTAATCCTCAGGAGGACACATGCAGGCTGCTGTCCCAGGTTGCTAACCACTTTAACAAATCTATGCTCTCTTGAGGTGAATGAGTCCAATTCTTCAACTGTTGAAGAAATGTTGCTACTTTCCTCCTCCCCATCTCTTATTAAACAATTACATATAGTAGACTTTGCCAAGGCATTCAGAGGCATCCTGTAGTTAAACCCAATGTTTTCTTAAAGTTATTAATGCTTGATCAGAAAGAGGCCATTTTTGAGTTGAGTTTGAGTTGAGACTTTTTGAAAGGACTGGCTATCACATTACTTACATTTATTTACAACTGCATACCTGAGGTCTTGAATCAACTTTAAAGGGGTGACAGAATGATTATATAGGGTATTCACACTGTTCCTTAAGGTCTACTATTAGAGTATGAAACATTGGTTGGGCTGAAAATGGCCCGGTTGCGATTTTATGGACCCGTAAGTCACACTCTGAATTGGCTTTAGAATAAACACATATGGTATGCTAATGAATATTTAGATGAGCTGCACGCTGATTGGTTAAGCGAACCACATACACATACATTGAAGACGACACTGCAATGTTATACAGTGTTCCTCTGCTATTTTGTTACTAAATTCACTTCTGAGACTTTTTAATGCAATAAATCCACTATATAAAGCTCAAATAGGGGCTGTTTTAAGAAAATCCATACCAAAGGGCAAAGTCACCGTTTCTGGGTTACAGGACTACCGGGTCTCCAGCTCGGGGCTCCACAGAGCTCCGCGGAGCTGGCCGGCTGCCTGCATAACTATAGTATATTTACAGTTGGAAATTCGTCACAGCACACACAGCTACCTCAAGGTCTTACAGACTGCCGGCCGTGACGGAGATCCGTCTAGCTCACAGCAGGCCTGAACTCCAACACACAGTCGGACAAAATGTACAATTAGCCATTAATTTATTTTCGTAAAACGCCACTTATTTGACCTCTACACAGTTCATTCCTTGCTTACAAAAGTCTCAGAAGTGACTTTAGTGATAAAATAGCAGACAAACAATTTATACAATTTATGAGATCTGAGCCACCTAGACTAAGCTGACCTTAGGTCAGTGGTGTAGCCTATGTAAATGTTGGGGCATGACAAAGGCTAGAGACTCGAGCCAAATAAGGAAGAGACACACAGTTGACGTCAACTATGAGCATCGTTGAGATCTGCCCTTTATCAGCAGCAATTTCAATTTGTGAGATTTACAGAGGAAAGAGGTGTTAATCCAATTTTGAGGTTGTATGTATGTCCTATTTACCCTTCAAACTGTCATTTTTCAACAATGACAAGGTAAAATCAGTTTTTCTATCACCCCTTTAAGAAACTTATGATTCTTAATAATTGCCTTAGACTTTTTCTAATTAGCCATTAAGTCTTCACTTATACAGGCTAGTGTTAATCATGAATAAAGCAATTAGTAACCATGTAAACTGCCGTCATTATAAAGACGTATCAAGACAGTAGCAGGACAGATAACAATTTCTTAGTTTTTTAAACAAGGCTGTCATGGAGCACCTATATCAATGTGTTTAATCTGATCCAACCAAAAGCAAAGGGAAGTTCAACTCTTGTTTGTTTTTTTACAGCAGGGAAATGAACAGGAACATTTTGTTGTCCAGTAATGGACACAATTTACCTGTAAGGTTGTTGTTGTTTTTTGCTACTCTTAGCTCCTTTTTAATCCCTACTTCCAGCACCTACAAATGTTCATGTTTCACTGGTTGGAGGTGCCTCACTGCATCTTTCTTGTTTGTCAGTTTAATAAGCATGTATATCAAGACGTCTGTAACTCAAGCTTTGTTTTTGTATTTTACAACCAGCTTTCCTGGCACGTAATGTCTGGATTTTTCATTTTCTAATTCATCAATTATTCACTCATCTCAGCTGTCATCATATATATTACATTGACGCTCCTGTCCATTTTTTCCAAATAATCGTTACGAGCCAACCCAAATATCGTCAGCTGTTAGACGCAGGTGTTGACTATCTTGGGTTTTGCATGACTGCGACCAACATGAAGAAATATTGATCCGAACGATTAACCATGCAGGCGACATACATTTCATTACAGTAAATTCTTCTGGAGCAGACTGTTCACTTAGTTGTTAGATAACTCAAGCGTGGAGAGATTCAAAATTGAAAGGCAGTAATGTGATGCAGCTGAAGATAGATAGATAGATAGATAGATAGATAGATAGATAGATAGATATTTATTGATTCCAAAAAATATGGGAAATTACAGTGTTACAGCAGCACACAAAATATACATACATACAATATACATGAAATAATAATAATACTAACAACAAAATATAAGAATAAAATATAAGAACAAATATTTAAATATATACAAGATGGGAAAAAACAAAATGTGCAACTGTTTAAGTATACGTATGCTAAAATGTAAATGAACCAATCGTGCCGGTTGCCCTTATTGCAATACTGTGGTGTCTCAGAGTCTCATCTACCCCCCAGGGATGATGTGTTGAAGAGTTTTATTGCCTGCGGTAGGAATGATTTCCTGTAGCGGTCCGTGCGGCATTTAAACTGTCGGAGCCTCTTTGAGAAGCTGCTCCTCTGGTGGACCAGTGTGGGGTGGAGAGGGTGGTCAGGGTTATCCATGATAGATAACAGTTTGTTCAGAGACCTCCTCTCCACCACAGCTTCAAAAGCGTTGGCTCTGTGGCTTTACAATGGCAAAAGTCAGCTATGTGTGTGTTTAATGTGTTCCGTATTGTAGTAATAATAATAAAAAATGATCATGGAGGGTTAGGTTATTGTTGATTCCTTTGTGAGTTTTCTCACCTTTCTGACACCTTCTGTTTTTCCATTACATAGTACCTGCTTGACTTGCCTCAACTCACTTTTTTTGTTTTTTCCATTATGAAAAAAAGTACTAGCAGGTACTTTTTTTCAGTATGACCTTTGTCGAGGTTCCAAGCGAGCTGAGGCGATACCATAATGTGACATGGGAACCTGCAGACTACTGATTGGTCGGAGAGAATCGTCACTAATCACTGTGTCATCATTGCTAGCGACAGACGGGGGTGTCCTGAACAAACCCTCCATTTTTAAATATTTTAGCCAGTAGTGTCATTTTTTGATGCCTCCAGCTTCTTTTGAAATAAAATGTATCTTCTGGCTGTGGCAACAGCCACATGCCGAGAATCTAATACAACACAGCTTTGACGTTCTGTGTGTGTGTTGAGTTAGGTCACGGCGGTTTCCTGCGGTGTCACTATGACGACCAGCCACGCTCGCCTTACACATGAGGGGGTATTAAATATGTAATGGAAACAAGGAGGACTGGGCAGCGCGATTGAGTCGAGCCGAGCAGAGCTGGTTCTAGCAGTGGGTTGGCGCCATTAGGTTCTGCATTCTTAAGTAATCTGATTATCCAGCTAAAAGCTGCAGTAACCAGCTCAGAGCAGAGGGCAGACATGCGTTTTAGCAACAAGGACCAGAATGTTGTTCAATGACAAGTTAGGGACAGGTCAACGATGTACTGTAAAAGGTTTGGAGGCTGGCAAGTGCAAAAGCCTTTATTGTACATTTATTAATTAAAGCTTCTTTTTGATGAGTCACTGAGCCAAAAATTCCATATAAATCTTTCAGCATATTGTAATTCACGTGGTCTGAGAGAAAACTACACTTCTGCATCTCCTCTATGTTCTGTTTTCAGGCTTTAGAAACTCTAAATAGCCTGTGAAGGGAGACTTTGGCCAATCACAGGTCATTTCAGAGAGAGAAAGCTTTACTAGTGGAGAGGGACAACTGCAGGAAGAGGTCTCCCTCTACTTCACCTAGTAGAGCAAGTCTGAAAGACTGAAAACTACTCAACAAGCCTACAAGCCTGTCAACTACTCATTTAATTACGTAAGAAAACAATCTCCGCCACAAGCTCCATTTAGTATCAGTTCTAAATGGGCCTTTTGGTGACATTGTTTTCTCAGCTGTTGCTTCCAATGTCAAGAATGAAACTACATCATTTATTTATCAGGCCCAAATTACATTGTTGGGTTCTGGCTTTTCAAATGTGATTGGATTTTCCGCTTTTCTCTTTAAGACCATAGTCATTTGAATATCGTTGGGCTTTGGACTGTTGGCTCGCAATTTCAACATGTAATCGACAAATGAAGTGAAATATAGCATACATTCAGGCATGGCACTAAAGTTGTGTTTGCATCGGCTGATTGTCAACAGCTGTTTCATAACAGCTTGGTAATCATTGGCTCATTCACCGCTCGTAACATCTCATTATTATTCATGCAGGTGTACAGCGCGGGCCTTATTAACTGACACGCTCATATCGTTTGCTGCTGCAGCTTCTTTCACCAACCCAACCGCCTCCTCGTGTGGTATTTGATGCTATAACTGAGACTTAATGTTCATGTATGTTTATCAAGGAGGGATTCGTTCTCACAGCAGAATCGTTATCGCTTGCTCGGATTCTTTGAGGCTTCCTCAAAGAACACAGCCTTTCGTGCCAAATCAAACTGAACAGCGATTTGCTGTTTTGGAGCTTTTGACAGCCACGATGAGATGAGCAAAGATAAGCCGGATTTTTCGTGTTCCTGATGTGAAAAATAGCTGTGTAACACTTAACACCAGTTCATTTGTTCATTTCAAATATTTCTGAAGGAGCGAACGCACCAAGGAGTATAAAACCTGACATCACTGGGAAACAAACAAAGATGTAGATGTGTTCATGAGAACAGAGAGAACCTGGCACAGTAAGAGGCAATACGATTTTACTGCAATGTTTCACCGTAATATCTCATCAGGATATAATGTTTATCAATGCCGTAGCTGAGAGATAACGTGCTGAAAGAGTGATCCGCAACCTCTGAGAAAGACAGTGTTAAACTGAGCTGTTCACAGCCTTTCAGCACCGTTACATTTGATTAAATTGATCAAGGTCTCAGCTAATTTGCCCTTTCAGAGCAGAGCAACATACATTAACCACTTAAATCAGGAAGTAATCACCACAGCATCAACCAAGACCACATCTATTTTTTCCCTCATCAGATCTCTAGTCCTTGCACATTGTGATATATCAAAAGAGGCGAGGATTCTGGGATTTAATAGTCAGATTAACTGCCTGATAAAAATGAGCCATAAAAACAACTTGGAGATAAAATCATTGTATGGTACCTCAGTATTTTGCCGAGCTAGCTGCTGACGACTTCTACATCGCCCTGATGATACACACTGATGACCCCCCCCACACACACACACACACACACACACACACTTACAACAAAGCCACACACTTATGTTCACTGTTGATTAGTTTTTTGATTGATTAATTCATTATTTAATCTATAAAATAGCATAAACTGGTAAACAACTGCTCATCAGTTTCAAAGAGTTCAAACACTTAAAGTGCTTTTTTGTCTGACCAAATGTCCAACACCCAATTTACATTTAAATTAAACCAAAAAAGAAGCAAATCTTCACAGTTGAGAGCCCCTCCACTAATCAATTAAACAGCTAATTCCTACCGTTTTTTTCTCATTACTTTTAAATGGACTGTAAAGAAGCCCTCATGTGTGAGTATGGAGGCCTAAGGACAGTTAATGGTTTTTGTCAAGCTGTTGCATCTTTACTGACAAGGACACGGTAAGAATGTTTAAAATCACACATGTAGCGCAGCGGGAATTCTTTCAGGAAGACCCAACTGTTAATTGATGCACTCCTAAATCAATTCAGCTGTTATACTATTAAATGCATATTTTATCATGCTGTGTATAACTGTTGCATATCTGCAACTAGTCTCTCCTGACTGAAATGTATCCCAGTGTAAATCCTTTCAGGAAGACCTCACTCTTAATCAATGCTCTACCTAACTCAAATCAGCTGATGGAGGTGTTCACCTTCCTACTAAACCAATCAGAATCATACACAAAGTGCAGGGGCCAATCACAGAGTTGCAACCCTGCTTAAAAAAAATAGTTTCTCCCTTTGCCATTCAGCTGTTGTTGCAGGCAAAGAGTGCAACCTTCCACCCCCCCCTTCCTCCTCCAGTCATCTACTCCAGCTGACCGGTCCGGAGCCCCCCTTGCTCTAGTCTTCGGGCTCCTTTGTTGCCACCATCTGTGTTTAGATTCCATTGGGGGGTCTGATGGTTCTCTACCCCTATATAGACATACGAAAGATTTGTACAGTGATAGAGTCTAATCACCAAAGACTTTGTACATTTTATTTGAGCTGTACAATAAATCTTATTTGCATATCTGCAAACATGTCTCTCCTGAATGAAATGCATGTGACACTAGCAGAATAAACCTGTCCCAGTTTTATAAGATAGTAACTCACATTCTACGTTGAGGCCATTAGCTGATGCTGTTATCCAAAGTAACTTTTAGAGATTAAGTCTGGATTCAGTATCATGCTCAAGGACACGTTGGATTGACAGGACACCGGGTTGTTGATGGCTGCACTATCTGTGATTGGACCTGTGGCATTTTATCACAGGGAAAACCTGATGCTGAGCTCTTTCTTGTGCTCCAAATTTAAGCCTGAATATGTTTCCACATTATAAAACATGTCACATAGAGATAAGTTACTAGAAGTGACAGTTAAGTTTCACAGCTGATAAAAAAGCGTGGCTGCAGATAAAGGTAAGAATCAGGGTTGCAACGGTATGAGATTTTAAACTTGAGTAAATTAAAAAAAACTTTCAGAGCATATATTCATGCTTTATATTTATTACTATTTCAAGGTAGCCTAACAGTAAACACACCATTGTTGCATCATTATAGTTCTTTTAAGTCTTCCAAGGGCTGTTAAGACTGGGTCACGGCAGAACTAAACCCAATTACAGCAGCCACATAAATAAAACCACCTCCACTGAAGTTGTATGTCTTACACGGAAAGCTCTACTTGGACTGACACTTCACGGACAAGACAAAGATAACATGACTAATCCAAACACTTTGACCCTGAAGGAAGAAGCCACATTAACAATGTTGTCATCAAAATGCAGCATGCCCTTAAAGAACCGGCAGGAAGGCATGACCAACTCATGCCGCAACCGGACATCACACTGGAGATTAGCGTCACACCCTAACATCCAACACAGGCGGGTGGTTAAGAGGTCAGGACATTTAGAAACCGAAAGGCAATTCTTAATGTATCTTTTTTTTTGTCAAAAATAAAACAAATTGAAAGATCTGAGAATCCAGAATGTATTCAGACCACTTTTTTTAAAATCCAAAATTATTATAAGCAATATACAGTACAATAATACAAACTGCAGTGTTTCCATTAGTATTTTTTTAGCAGGGGGGGGGGGCAGCTCTGTCCAAACAACAACAAACACCCCCC
>NC_045735.1:2155880-2168475 GCF_008692095.1 Etheostoma spectabile
ACCCCCCCAGCCTTTGAAATCCAGGCTGAAGACCTTTCTTTTTTATGTTGCCTTTCTTTAAATGGTTGTTCATTTCTTTAATGTTTAATATCTTACACTGCACTATAACTTTTATTCTTGTGTTTTATCTGTTTTTATTTTTTATTGTTTTTATGTAAAGCCCTTTGAATTGTCCTGTTGCTGAAATGTGCTATACATATAAAGCTGCCTTGCCTTGCCTACGTATGAAACGGAACTGACACTTTGAGGCATATTTTCACTTGTGATTGAACTGTATTTTTTTGAAGAACTATAGGGCGCTTAACATCTACAACAAGTCTGCAAGATCAATTTTACAGGAAATTCTTTGTAGGGAAACCAAACCCCAGATGACTACATCTATAGACTATTTCCAATTTATATTATATTACAGTTAGCGAGGGCTAGAATAGGACCGTGTTTTAAACTTCACTGTAGCTGATTCTGGTTTTTAACTTCGCCCCAGGTGTGTCTGTTAAAACACGGACGGAGACAACTCTCTTTTGATGCTTCATGAAGATCAAGCAACAGTCCAAACACGGGGCGTGGGTAGCTTTGGTATGGTTCTGTGTGTGTGGTTCTGCAAAGAAATTATTAACATTGTAAAGGCTACCATACACAATGCATAGGAATTATATATAACAATAAACCCGCTATTAATTACATGATTTTACTACTTCAGCATGTAAATAATGCACATAAAATACAAACGTGAGCAAGTGTATTCACGTTATCGAATCAACAGCCTTGTGCAATTTATCTAGCAGGTAAAGAATACAAACAACAAAAATCACCAGTTCACTTAATTTAAATTTGCAAGAACTATAGACTAATACAATAACGGGCTTAAATGAACTGACAACATACGTTATACGTGACAGTTCACAAGGACGGACACACACAATCTCACAGTCTAGTTATCCACCAGACAGCAGCAGTCTCTTTTTTCTAGTTTGCGAGTGGCGTTCGTGCCCGCTCGGGATGAGAAGCGCATGTCTGTGCTACTCTCCGACATGCACCCTAACAATCACTGCTGATAGACAGCCTTTTGTAAAGCCTTGTTTCTGAAACCGTGGTGGCAGGAATGTTACCGTGGCGGCCCGCCATGGTAAAATCAACATAAAGGAAACACTCATAAAGCAGATAATCATCACATTGGATAATCTGGACATTTGTTTTTGGTGTTAGCTTGTTAAATGACTTACCCAATGAATTGATTGTCAAAATACTTTTTCTTAAATTTTCTGTCAAGGAAATGATTGATGAATAGTCTTAGCCCTACAATTCAAACATGTTGCACCTCCCTATAGGGTGATGAATATTTATGTCATAAGAATCTATCAATTGTCCAGAAACAGGCAATGTCTCACAGAGACCTACACTTGATATTTCTCATGTGATTAGGCAAACTGTTACAATAATAAAAATAATTCTTAAAGAGGATTTCATCTTGTCCTTTTAAAATGCAGAGCAGTAATCACCAATTAGAAGATTTTTGTCCAAGTGGAATTTGTATGCCTGACCGTAAACAGTATATGTACACATTGATCTTCTTTTGAAACTTTATAATATATAACTACATGCCATCAATCCTGCGAGCAAATGAATGTTCAACCCACGACCACAGTAGAGTCCCAAACCAGCCCTCAGTTCGGTGTCTTGACTCTTAAAGATTGTGAAACCTGTTGAAAAGAGAACTGCTTTATTCAAAGCTTTCTGCATGACAAGGAAGCCAGATGGCAATTTCTCACATCCGACCCTGCAGAAATACAGCCAATAGCAATGGGCCGATAATGACGGGACGCAAGCAGAACATTGTGTACCGACAGCAGACACTCCGTTCGGCCACAAAATCAACTTTCTAAAGAGGATCATGACACAGTGACATCTTTACGAGGAAGTCTTAAGATATATGTTGAGAAAAGACACCAGTTCTATAGTTTAAATACACCAAGTTACCAGCAGGATGTAATTCCCCTTTCAATGTAAACTGACAAATTGGCATTCCATCCCATCACAAGGAAAACTGCCAAACTATAAAAACAAAAGAAAGGTGAGCTTTGCTATATGGTAAATCCACTCTGAATCACACAGGGCAGTTATCTGGTCTGCTGTTGTTCAAATATCTTTTTCTGCTGTCAGAGAAGTGACAGGAAAAGAACAATACCTGCTGTGACATCCAGGGACATAGGACAAAATTCTGGGTCTTGTAGAAAGGCATTTCCTATGGGCCCCTCCCTGCATCCACAGCTATTCATCTTTTTTGGCCCTCCTCACATGAGGGCCCTGGGTACTCAGTCCCCTTTTTTCCCCCCAAGTCCGACGCCTCTGGTGACATCATGTATTTTGTAGTGGCCACATTAGCAGATGCTTTCAAAAGTTTTCACGCTTAGAGAGAATTTTTGCTAAAAATTTTCAGTGTGGTTTTACCATTTTTACATCAATGCTACAGAACAGACAGCCAAATGGTCATTTAAAAACAGCTAGTTTAGAAAATGACAGCCAAGAAGATTGGTTTTGTAGAATCTATAAACTTGAGATTAAATTAGAAGTGAGGTATTCGGGTCACACTTTCATTTTATTGATAGTGTGGCGTTTCCATGTAGTAAGGTAGCTTGATGCCATCCGATGACTCTGTCCACTAGTATGGATCTGGGTAAACACAGTAAGCCTTTGACAACACTATACACTGCTGCAGCACACACCAATAAGGTGCCATCATTGATGTAAAAACAGAGCAGTTCCATCGAGCAAGTCATGGTTACAATTGATTAAAAACCAACTGATTTTTATCATCCAACCATATCTATCTCTAAGGTGTGTAAAATCAAGTTATGAAACAAATATGCCACAAAACCTGTCCCTGTAATGTAAACAATAGGGTGGAAAATATTACTATGGATCGATAAGACATGCCTGAACCTTCTGGGAGAGCAATTTATGGTTAAATGACTTCCCAGTGCTATGGACTGTGCAGCAGAGGCACACAGGCTGCCTAGAAATGCATCCAACTGGGTGCAAAGGCAATTCATCAAACAATCACAACAAAACAGGAGTCAAACGCTCTCCAAACTGAGAAAAGAGACGAGAGCGTCCCACAGAAGTGCGCCCTCTCTGAACACATCACCAGCTTCAGCCTGCAGCAACAGACTCTCTCTCTCTCTGTTTCTCCCATGCTGATTCTTACCCATACTCCTGGCTGTACTCAGCAGGATACTGCAGCACAACAGGCTCGCTCGCCGGACTCTCCATCACGTCCACCATCCCGTCCCTCATGTATGGGGTGCCCGGCAAGTCCCCGTTTACCTCCGAGTGTGTCCCCGGTGGCGTCATCCCGGTGAGCTCCATCGCCTGTGGATCAGGCTCTATGACCTCCGCTTCCATCAGACTATTAGATGCAGCGGTGCCTCCTGCAGCAGCGGCAGACTGCCTGTCCACAAACTACTGAGCCCGGCTGCCTCCACAGTTTGGGCTTGTCCCAGAGCAGCGGCATTGGTTCCCAGAAACCCGTTGTTAATATTTGAGCAGTGAAAGCAGCAGGTACAACAGCTCTTCTCATGCTCCACTCCTTAGCTCCTCACTCACTCACTCCCACCCACCCTCCCTCTCTCTCTGTGACTCCCTCTCTCCCCCTTTTGCTCTCTCACTCACTCTCCAGTGCAAACATTCCTCCACATTGGGGAGACAGAGTGGAGGTCTCATTAGTGAGTCCCAATGACAGACTCAGTCCTGCCTGCCTGCAGCAGCAGCTGTGCTCACAATATACACAGGTTGAGGCTGGAGAGAGGCAACAAGAAAGAGAGAGAGGCAGAGACTCTGAGACAGACAGATAGAAGAAAGACAGGGTGTAGACAGAGACAAATAAGGAATGGCAGACCAACAGGAGCCCACAATAAAGAAAAAGAAAGTATAAAGCAAGAGTGACAGATAAGGTGAACAAACAAGAGAAGCTGTTGGTGATACAGCCTTTATATCCCAGTAACTAATTATTCACAGTGCGCTCTGCAGGTCAACATGGGGATACTGGGAAGGCACATCACACAGACAGCAACATATCTCCGGGAAAGCGCGCCATGCGTACAGCATGCGCCACCGCGTGGCGCAACAGTGTGCACTGGATGCTGCGCAACGGGAGGATGGTGACGGTGGGTGGGAGTGCGGGGGGGGTCCACAGTGAGAGCTCTGCTGAACCGGTTCACAGCTCAAGTCGATCAGCACGCGTGCACGCGCGCACACACTCACACTTCATGTTAGCTGCCGGCTCGTCATCAGTGCGACAGCTATCACCAGGCGTTAGTGTCGGAAGCCTATTCGACACAGTCTGCTCAGATGTCTTCTGAGTGAGTGATGTTGGTTTAAAATAATATAAAAGCCTATATTTGTGTTTGAAAACAGCATGGCGTGCTGGAAACGAGGGATAGTTGTATATCTACGGCTATATTTCCAGACGATTCATCTTAGCCAGATCAGCTGTATTAAAAATTAAAAACTTTATGAAACCCGGATCAGTCAATTTAGCCATGTTCCAGTCTATGGCGAATGTCAATATACAACAAGTAAAAGTTCAAAAAAAAAAAAAAAAGATTATTATTTTTATTTATTTTTTATCTTATTTCTCATCATCATTCTCCACAGCATGCACGGTAGATATGAACAAAGACTCCTCTGAGTGGACGGACATCCGCAGGTCAGCCGATCCCAACAACAGGTGTGGGCCTGTGGAGAGCCCTTAGTGATTTAATGCGGACAGAAAAAAACAAAACAACAACAGGCTAATGAGCTCCAGTCTATTCATTTCTATTCAATGAAGGTAATTTATTGTCCAATTCCCATAACTTACCTTTGAGGGTGTTAAGTGACTGAAGGGGATCAATCAAATCCGCTGATCGATGAAAGCAGTAGGATCCAGTTTAGAGACTTGAGGTGGACCCCTCAATCAACCTCGTTGATCGATCCGGATTGGTTGTGTTATTAGTACCTTTTTATTTTGGGAGAGCAGTGCAGTCATGTTTTCCCATCGTAAAAAGACGAAAGGTCACACCGGCTGGATTGTGTGTGTGTTTTTTTCTGATTTGAAGTCCAGCAGCAGCAGCGCCCCGCGCATTCAGTTGAGTTGCACTTTTCACCAAACTCTCATCCTTAATATAATTTATTCTCTTATTCCACCTCGTATTCGGTTTTGTTCACGGATAATTAAGTCTAGTCAAAAAAAAAAACTTTCTTTGCACAGAGCGTTGACTCAAAGTAAAAATCCATGGACTGCAGATCCACGCGCATGTGTCGAGCGTCGGAAGGATTGATGAGAGCAGACCGGTGACCACAAGAGATGCTCCAACCCAAATCAACACGCAATCGAGAAGGAGAGCAGCGATTGGCTGCGTTTAAATTTGATTGCCTTAATAGGTTTATTGTGTCATTATTAACCGGAGGAACTACCTGCAGCGCATAGACCGTTATAATCTATGCTGCAGCGTTTAGAAATAGCCTAATAACTGAGCACATTTCTTTCACAATGTTATTCCGCCTCTTCTTCGGCTCTGCATTTTAAAAAGTGAACCTGTGTCAAGTACGCGAAACAAGATTGTTTTCCGGTAAAAACTTTCAAAATAATGCCCTAATTGGTGCCCAGAAAACATTAACGTTTTAGTTTTATTCCAATAGTTATTATTTCTTATTGTATTTGATCAAAGACAACTCGTTTTTTATCTACAGTTTGGTTTAAAAAAAATGTAAAAAACATCTTCGAAAATGGAATCGTTTAGTTTCCGGTAATTTCGTTATTTTCTGGTCAGCTTGATGAAACTCACAAATAGGCTACTTTTCTGGGCTAAGTTTTCACACACACACACACACACACACACACACACACACACACACACACACACACACACACACACACACACACACACACACACACACACACACACACACAGTATATACATACATACATACATACATATACAAATATATACATACATATATACACATATGTATATATGTACAGTATATACATATACATATATTCATATATATACAGTACAGATGTATATACATATGTACATATGTACTATATACACACATATATATACCGTATATACGGTATATATACATATATTCATACTGTATATATACGTATATGTATATATACACATATAAATACATACATATATATATATATATATACACATACACACAGATATATACATATATACATACACATATACTGTATATACATATACATACATATTCAATAACAGGCAGACTAGACTAACATATTCAACTTAACAACCCTGAGCTCAACACTCTCTCTGCTACATGGGGATAAATTATTACTCAAGCAATTAAGAGAACGAACTTTGAATTAATTTGCAGCCTTAGCAGTTTTATCAGGTTTGGGTTTCATGTGTGCTTTATGCTGGGAACACTGTGAGCTATTCTGATCTTTTCCTTTCATACAGACTTACACACACACACACACACACACACACACACACACACACACACACACACACACACACACACACACACACACACACACACACACACACACACACACACAATGTGTTATATATTCAATCTGTACTCAGTTCCTTCCCAGTTCAGCCTTGGAAAGCTCATAACCATGAGCCGTGTGTATGTGCCTGTGTTAGTGTGACTGCATGTCTGAACGCGTGTGAGTGTGTGTGTTCTCGATGGAATGAGTCACAGCGTCTCTGTTCCTGCTGTGGTTTCATCGAACTTTTTCTAAAGGAAATCTAATGAGTCAATAAGTCTGTTCTGGATTTGCTGCAAAGAAATGAAAGTCGTCATTGATACCGCCTGAAGCTGCTGAGGACTACAAAGCTTCTGGCTGCTGAATATCTCTGTAGGGTACAAATAGAAGGATTTCTATATATATATATATATTTTTTTTTAATTGAACCAACACTATTGTGACGCATACACACACAGTGAACATTAAATGATCATTGTCAAAGCTGTGACAATGTGTGGTGTGTGAGCCAAACTAGTTGCTTTACTTTCATCCCTTTCTTTTATTAGGTTTTCCCCACATGAAATATCAGTAAACATCCAAATGAAAACCCGGTCTGATCATTTATTTGCCTGAGTTGACAATATCACGATACCATTTGCCAAGGATATTGTAGAAATATAATGGAATGGTAATTATACAGAAAAAATAAGAGCACATAAGAAAAATGCATCATCCCTATGTGCAAAACAGAGTTTAAGAGTTCAAGGAACCAAGGAAAAACTAAAACCAGGACCAAGTCAACATTAAGAGCAACCTTGGTTCCTAAAACACTGGTAATACAGTAGATAGCGGGGAAAAATCAACTAAATGTCAATCAGCAACATTACTACAACAATAAATGCTTTCTGTGCTACTTTATTCCCATGTAAGGTAATGGAGGCCTAAACCTTTCCAGGCATGCATTGGCGAATAGCAGGGAATTCCCAGGACAAGTTGCTGGTCCATCACACACACACACACACACACACACACACACACACAGTCACACACATTCACACTAAAATTCACACTATGGGCAGTTTAGTGTTCAGTGTTGGTTTCCTCCCACAGTCCAAAGACTCTGCTCCAACTGCCTGCTCTGTGGATATTGCATCATCTTTTAAATCTAGTGACTGTCATTGACATAGATGAGACATCAGACGGAAACAAAATCACTGCATTTGTGTAATGAAAGCTTTGTGGAGAACAACCGCTGACTATGTATGTATGTGATTATGTACAGTAAAACACTAAGCGATCGTTTACAGTATAGGCACAACATAGTTTGTCTGTTAAGATGATTCAAAGTTTCTATTTAAAGACAAACTGAGGTATATTTGCTAACTGAAAACAAGCACGTAATATGTAAGAAAACCACATCTTCTTCAGATTTCTATTCAGATGCGTGTTGATGTCCTCATACATTGCCCTCTAGCCACAAACCACTCCTTGTTTTTCAAAGTAAATAAAAGCCAGTAGATGTCTTCACCACTGCAGCAGCTTCAGAAAAGAAAAGCTCTCCTCAGGCAGTCACGCGTCAGTCTAGCTGCCCCTGCTGGCTCAGTAGCCCATGGCAATGACTTAAAAAGGAAAATTCTTCCTAACTTTAGACATACTATGCTGTATTTTTGAAATGTCATAGTGTTATGTTATTTTTTCACCTATTACTTATCCACATGAAAACAACAAAGTAGGTCCAGAAATGCAAAGGTCACAAAAGCCTTTTGAATACATATTTTTATCATATAGCGTACTATATAATAGTGCGCAATATAATAAAAATATGCTTGGCCATGCCAGTTTTTGCCTCGTCACATATTTTTAATATAATTTGCCAAAAACTAAGAGCAGCAGAAACCCACAAACCTCGGGGCTCGGCTTTGCAGACAGAGAGCTGTTGGTGTGTTCTTAAAATTACACAAATAAGGTGCACATATGAAAGGACCAAATAGCCTTCTGGTTTGCAGCATTTCAAGCATTTTGGGAGCAGAAATGCTGTCAGATGTGTTCATGGACCAACGTCTCAGGACTTTTTCTACTTATTTAGTTGGTCTTGTTATATAAACTGGACTTGTATCTCTGTTGAACTCGGAATTTCTATTATTTCATATTTCTGTCCTTTCTGTGAATTTGGCCTTTCAGCGAGTGCAGTGGTGTAATATTAGATAAGATAACTTTGTATCTATCCAGAGGGAAATTGCTGTGGAGCAGTTGCAATACAAAGTGGGAAGAGTGCAAATACAAAAGTCAAATATAAAAGTCCAAGATAACAAGTGCAGATCTTTAAAGTCCAGTGAGACATTGTAACACAGGTTACTATTCACCCTATCTTCATCCAGTTAGACTTAACTGCCTGAGGATGGAGAATTAATTAGTTAAAAGACAAATACTAAACCCACTGTGCCATTTGCAGAGCCACATGTTGTAAACATTTGAGGCTTAGCCAAAACTTAGGGGGACCCGAGGGCATGCTCCCTCTGGGAGATTTTATTTCCCCATTTACGGCAGCTATTTGCATTATTTTTTCGAGCAATTTGATAATAGAATGCCTAAAAATCTTTAAACTATCTGTGATAATTGCCAAGGAAAACCTGCATTGGATTATAATAGATAGATAGATGGATTGATAGATATTTATTGATCCCAAAAAAATGGTAAATTACAGTGTTACAGCAATAATGTGAATAATGTGAGCATGACTGTAAAAGGGAGACTCAGGGTACCCATAGAACCCATTTTTTATTCAGCTATCTGGAGGTGAGAGGTCAAGGCACCCCTTTGAAAATGGCAATGCCAGTTTTTCCCTCATCAAAATTAAGCCTAACTTTGGAGCGTTATTTAGCTACATATCGCACTAATACAGTATCTAGTTTTACTCTGTTTTTCAAACGGAACTTGCTAAAGCTTCTGAAAGGCAGTAAAGTCTACCTAAAAGATTCAGGGCTTTTAATAAAACATTCGGAACTGGAGCACCAGAGGCCACAGCTTCGCCCCTGCAATGCGCATATTTTTCAAAAACATAATGATCCCAATACTTGAGTCTGGGCTGAGCCGTGGGGGTCATTCCCCAACATACACGCACACACAAAAATACACAAACAGCTGGAAGATACTGTATATGGTAAGTACTCCTTCAATCAATCCAGTCATTTCTCACAAGTGCTGTTTCTATTCTGAATCATGACCTTTATCCTATGTTGAATTGCATGGCCTACAGAAGTGTGTGTGTCTGTGTGTGTCGATTGACAGTAGCCTTTTAACATGTTGCAAGAGCTCAGAATACATTTAGCAGAAAATGTCAGCGACTTCGTCTGTATGCTGCAACAATAGCGATCCACAATGAAATGTTTCAGAGGATTTTGTAACGGTATCTTAGATGACTGCCTGCTGACACCAGCAGGAGTCTTTAGTATATTGACATTTCCTTTACTTTCATCACGCCTGGTGAAAAGTGCTCATATTCACACATTCCTTCTGCTCCTATATTTGGTCAATCATATATCTGCCAAGCTCGCTGCTCACAGACGTAGAGCACGCAGTACAGTACACACAGTTTTCTCCGGACAACCAAATGTGAGGCATCTGTGCTCTCTGAGTGATCATGTGGTTAACACTGAGTCCATGTGCAGAGCTTCACAGTGTTAAAGACTGACGGCTATCTACAAACCATACACGCACGCAAAAGCTCCAGTGGAAAATAAATTATTAAATCTAGTGTAGCAATGTCAGTGGCACACATAGAGGAAATAAAAAGGTGACTAGCACCTTATTGATCCCAAAAGGAAACTTAATCACGGCAGGAACAAAGAAAAGGATGCAGGTAAATTTGTAGCACAGCACACTGAAGATCAAAGACAGATTCATTATGCAAACATGTTGTTCCTACCAGACTGATATTAATGCCTTATGCTGACTAATGAGAGTTTAACAAATACTTTCTGTTCACAGATTTGCATTGTAATGAAAGAGCATTTTTAAATAATAATTCATCAATGGCTTTCTACATTTGGAGTAAACTTACAGATCAAAGTAACATGTATAGCAGTTAGCTTGTTTAGTGATGACATTCAGTGGTGGAATGTAACTAAGTACATATACTGAAGTACTGTACTTAAGTACAAATGTGAGGTACTTGTACTTTACTTGAGTCTTTTCTTTTCATGCCACTTCTACTTCTACTCCACTACATCTCAGAGAGAAAACTTTTACTTTTTACTCCACTACATTCCTCGGACAGCTTCAGTTACAAGTTAAGATTTTTGCACTAGCTCATCCCTTACTGCAGTCTGTCTGCAGTTTGGTGCTGGCTATGCAACGTACAGCGGGTTTATCATTACAAGCAACACTTTCACGTTCCAAACTGTCATTTGATTCCTGATTAGTGGACGTTTCATTTATTCAATTACCACAGTAAAACCAGACCAGGTTGGATTCTGAGTGCCTACAATTGTGAACTTTGGTTTTATTTCCCTGTGAATTACCTGCGCCAGGAAACCGTTGTGATCCCCTGATGTGTGGCTAAAAATGTGCAGAACAAACAGTTCCCATTGCATCGACCTTCCATCAGTGGCAGTGTGCATACACATATGCACACTACTATGACTCTGTAATGTGCTTTATAAAAGACCAGGGGTGGCTAACCAGTCCAGCATAAAGAGCCCAAAAAAAAAAAAAAAATCACAATTTCTAGCACTGGTTTCAACATGGTCCAAGTTCAGCTTCTTAGACACCAGATGCTCTTGATAGATGAGGCAGTGAAATGCCCAAAAATCCGGGAAACGGTCGTCAGCTTTACACAGCCCAACAAGGCCATTTGCAGCTCCTAACATAGCTGGTGCACCGTGTGTGGTTATTGCTGTCAGTTTAGACAACTGCAAATCTGCCTTCTCAGCAACAGTCATGAGTGTCTCTTTCAGGTCGATGCTACTGGTGCTGTCATTTAACGACACAATGTCAAGCAGCTCTTCCTTAATTGTGCAGTCGTCTGACACAGACCGTACAAATATTGCCAACTGAGGCTTATATTGAATGTCACAACTCTCATCCAAAGCAATGCTGAAATACAGGTATTTCACAAGGTCCGTATGTAACTGTGTTTCAATGGAGTTGTTAATATCCAATATCATCTGTTAAACTGTGTGCCGTGACAGCTGCAGGTCTGACGCAGACCATTTGAAATTGTCATTTTCAGGCACAGGGACAGCGATGACATCTTTGAGACATGTCTTCACAAAGTCCCCTTCACTGTATGGCTTTTTTTGCACAGGAAATGTTCCATGCTAACTGATCCGATTTTTTTAAAAGCTGCTTCTCTGACTGCCGTTTCAACGTGTTTACCATGTGCTTGCAAAGTTCACTAACTTTGTGGAAATCCCGGGCGATGTTAGCATGGAGTGAGATGAATTGGCGCTCCAGGTTTGATGCTTTAGCTAGCTAGCTAAAATGCGATAGCAAAATCTCACAAATCAAGCAGAAAGGCTTCCCATTTTGTTCCACAAAAAATACAGTTCCTCCCACTTATATAAAAATGTCCTGTGCTCCTCCTCATATTTGTGCTTAGCTTTACTTTTCCTTCCTGACTCCGCCATTATTCACTCACTCACTAGCAGCACCTACCTTGCATTGTCAATAAACCATACAGCTAGCTACAGCAACACCGCTTAAACAGTCCACATAGATATTGTCCTATGATGTTACCGACCGACGTGATACGAAACGCGAAAGGGTCTCATACAAACAGTATATTTATTTTTTATATATATATTTTTTAATATTTTTTTTAACCCAGCCGCTCAGTAAGAGACTCACAGGAGCAGGCAAAGAACCGAAAGCGGCTCACAAACCCCAGGTTTGCCACCCTGCAGAAAACATGACACACCTGTGTATTAAACAAGTGGCATCAACAGCTTTTCAGTTAAGGGTCAATACAAAAAGCTATCACCTAGACCTAAATCGAGTATTTCAGTCAGTCTGTGGGATGGATAATAATCAGCTCAGTGCAATTCAGCTCACAGGCCGCCCTGGCTTCTTGCCGGCTAACCTACCTCTGGTTCGTTCATCAAT
>NC_045735.1:2168485-2237660 GCF_008692095.1 Etheostoma spectabile
AGCCTTAACAGCTCATTGCAGAAGACAGGAAATAAAGGTTACAAGAAAATATGCTTCACCTGATACCCACCATTGATTTCTCTGAACACATGTGCACACATGCACTCTCTCTGTGGGATATCATGTGATTTAAGAAGTGAAAAGACAGAAGAGTTTCAATCTCAATCTTTATCTTATTTGGGTTTCATTCCCATCTTGGTGTCCTCCACCTATATCCACACATAGCATATGTTATTGGTCCTCCCTTTCTCTCTAAATATTACAATGTAACAAAGTCAATTCCTTTTCATGTGCTAAGATGTTGCGTTGGACATGTATGGAACATAAATAGCAGGTGACAACTGTTTTTTTTAATGCAGCTTGACTTAACTGTACAACACTATTCAACAATGTCTCACGGGAATGGCAGATTATGATCTAAATTGCTCCATTGCTGTTTTTGCATTTCTGAATTCTATCTTTAATGCAAAGTGAGGAAAAAGGAAAAAATCTTAATGTCTTATCGGTGCTCTTTCAGCACATGGATGCAACATTGTCTCTTGCCATCTTTTTCTACACCACACCATAACTAAAAGCCTTAAAATTACAATAAGACTGAGTCAACACCTAAACAACTCTTTCATTTTACGTTAGGTGGTGATTATTGCAAGGCTTTTGTTTAGCATTACATTTTAGGATGCAGAGGTTTTACTTTTTTTGTAAAACTAAGTGTTTTCCACTAAGACCTAAACAGCAGTCAAATGCAGGTCATCATCAATGGTGTCAGTTTAGCCACTTGAGAAATGTAATAATCTGAATAGGATTGGTTGTCCATAGAAAGATGATACATACAGTTCATAGATGATACATAAAAGATAGTGAAGGTCTAAAACCTTTGAACTAATGTTTTAACTGCTTATGAGGGTGCAAACCGTTTGCGTGGACTGTTCCCCTTTCAATTAGTTGCGAAACAGACAATATGACAGCGGAGCCCGAGAAGATAATGAATGATCCAGGACACACAGCAGGCAATTAGCACATATCACTCCTGATCGCTCTGCACCCCGAACGCATTTCAACACTCATTATTGAGACAGATTTTCTATGATGCATCGCATTGCTGTGTGATTTACCGCCAGTCAGTTGTCAAGCGAGAATTCATTACGCCATTTGAATGCAAATCCTCGTTCGAAAATCAAGCATCAATATGCAAGGCGATGCCTTCATTAGACGGTCATTTGGTTAATTGAGTCACTTTTAAAGAGAGGCTTGGCATTTGAGCTAATCAAGGTTGTTCCCTTACAGCACCTGTCTCACACAGAAGCAGCACTATCAGGCAGAAAACGGCAGAGGTGCTTCCTTAAGTAGACTATTTGGGCATCTATACTTTACTGGAGTAATTACTGCATTTTACAGCAGACTTTTTACCTCTACTCCTTCCTTCAACTTTTACAGAAGTCTTTTTAAACCCTAGTATCTATACTTCTGAGTGTTAGCTTTATACTTTTGGGGACAAATGTGAGTATTGAGCCAGTTGCATTTTTGACAAGATGATAAGTGAGTGAGTACAATTAATTTAGTAAACTCCCAAAGCACAGGAGGTCAGGTGTGTTTGTCTGTTGACAGAACAGTTGTGTTGCTGGCTTGTAATCACAACTGAGCTCCACTGATGCTTCAAGTGAGGTGAAAAATGATTGTGGTCAAGGACAAAGAGGCATCAATACAGCTAAAGCAGAGAGAAATTCAGATTACAAACACATTCTCAGCATGAGGGCCATGCTTTTCCTGCTAAAGCAGCTCTGAGGTGATTGCTTCCATTACACTGTTTCAATTATTTACACCATTATTGTATAGGAAAATATGATTATTATTGGAAAAAAAAAGAATTCAGAGGGAATGATAAATGTATCCGTAGTAGTTTACCCGTATATAATCTATTACCACGACACAGTCCATTACCATCTGCTTTCTCTGTGTTGGTATTCTAAACTCTGGTGGATTTCTGAGGACTATGGTTACCTGCTCCTCAGATCTCTGCAGGGTAAATCCAGACAGCTAGCAAGACTATCTGTCCAATCTGAGCTTTCTGTTGCCCAACTGAAACAACTTTTGAACGCACACAAACTTCCCTCCCGAGGTTTTTTCGCAGAGGCACCGTGGCCCTGTCAGGCGCTTAGCGCTGCCCGTGTCGAATATTGGATATTAACAACTCCATCAACAGTGATCGAAAAAGAAATGCCAGTAAACCAGGCTGTGTGGACTAGCCAGACCCTCCTCCGCATTGCTGTGGAGAAAGGTCTGGCAATGCGAGACTAACTGGTGTACAATGAAGTACTAGTTGAGGGAATATAAAGTTACAACAAGGTGCACATCCACTGCATTCACATTTTGCAGTGTCCAATGCAACAATGACCAAAGTTTCTTTCGTGTGATACTGGGCAAGGATGTCCATTGTATTTAAATTTGTTTTGGGCTGCTGATGTCATTTTGAGCAATTTCCTCTCTGGCAAAGGGAGCTTAACATTTGGCTCCTGCTCTCCTCAAATCTGTTGGTTTGACTGAGTGCCGACAAGTTCATCCCTGCACGTCTCAATGCATTCGTGTACAGTCAGAGGCGAAGCCGCGCACATTCACAAAGGCATCTGAACAGGCGCAGACATAAACATGTGGGTGCGGGCCGTTTATAGGTCCCCCTTTTCAGACATTTTAGACTACAGATAGAAATACTCGACACTGATTCACTCAGATCAAACTACATGGTCAAACGCACGCACGTACACGTGTACACACATGCACGCACACTGCATCTAGTTGTTTGTGAGAGGCCCACTAGAAAAAGAATATATATTGTTTTTAAAATATGCCTTTGTTCTTATAGGTCTCATGGGAAA
The DNA here is from genome assembly GCF_008692095.1 of Etheostoma spectabile. Taxonomy (NCBI): domain Eukaryota; kingdom Metazoa; phylum Chordata; class Actinopteri; order Perciformes; family Percidae; genus Etheostoma; species Etheostoma spectabile. The sequence goes on from NC_045735.1 coordinate 2,171,356, forward strand.
TCCCATTCAGCAGAAACTGGTGCAAAAATAGGACTCACCTACATCAGCCCAGAATGGTGCTGGGTTACAGATGGACACTGTCAGGATGAGCTGCATGGAGGACTGCTCGGAGCCCAGATTCTCAGGACATCTGGCCCAAACATTACACACATTCACAAACAGATGCACATGAATACACAGTGATAAACAGCACATGCACGCACACAGAAGCTGAGGGGAAGAAGGGGCATGGAGTAATGGTTTGAGCTGGTGGTGGTGCAGAGCCGTCTGTGATCCACCCCCCCTTCTCTATCTGACACACATGAAAAATCTCACAGATAACATCCTCCAACACATTTACCAGGAATGTGCAAGAACCATTATCACTTTCACATACCCTTGCGTTTTGGGCACATTAGCTTTAGGAACGCATTCAGACATCCCCTTTATAAATATACGGATTATCACAGAGTCCGAGTGCTGAGTGGAAGCGTGACATATGGACTCACACGCAAACTGTTCATAGCCTTGCAATCATGGGCTGAGCTCTTCCACACAACCAGCAACTTAAACATGGATGGGAAAGCCTATGGGACAAAAGTGGAGAAAAGTATCACCAGCTACAGCTTTGTTTTTCCAACTGTCTATGTCGGGGGCTCAGTGGACACCCTGCTGTTCCAACGACAAACGACCAAGATGACCTCTGCTCAGCAAACAATACAACCTGTGAGAATATTAGCTGTACGTGGGCACATATTTAACTTTGATGGATATCTCGCCAATAGGAAAAATTATTTTTTCTCTCTTATTTTGTGGGCTTCCAGCGAGTTATCTTGGACTCCAAACTGAAATCAAAATAAATACATTCTATTTTCATAAAAGCAAAAAATATCTCCTTTGTATTGAATCCTTCCTTTCAAATGGCCTGTTAAAGTGCAGCAAATTCAGCGAAGGAACCACAGTACAACACATTTTTGGATGAACTGAACCCATTTAAGTCTCCATCTGTCGTTCGGGCACAGCCAAGTGTGTGTGCTTTTTAGCTCCACATATGTTTTAGCTAAATGCTTATTAAGAGAGGTTTGAGGCTTATGATCCAGTTCTTGATGTGTGGGATTTAAAAAGTGAGCAATGTGTGTGTGATACATACTTGTATAAACAGTATAACTGTAATTTTCAGAAGACAACTAAATCGGATGTGATCCCCTTTCAGTTTCCCTCTCAGGCCTCCTACAAAGCATGCACACTCTTTCTGTTAAAAACAATTACTGTTATCTTTTCTGTTTGAGTGGGTCTCAGTAATTAAGTATTTGTCACTCTAGTGTAAAGAGAGGATTGCTGAAGGATGATAAAAACACATTTCTCATTCAAAAATCCTCATTGCATGCATTCACATTATGACAAAAATTATGTAACACTTCTGGGACTGTGGTGTGCTCCCAGGAAAATATGTGGATGATAATGTCATATTCTGTATGTGACAATAGGAGAGATTAGAGTCTGGGCTACCTAAATACCTTAATACTTTGATGACTTTACTGAACTGCTGTCTATAATCTGTATTAACTTTGACTGTGTAATTATTGCTGGTGATATCAACATTCATGTTGACAACCCCCAGGACTGAGGGACCAAAGAACTGTGTTGTGTTTTTGAGAACTATGGAGTGACTCAGCATGTGACGGAGCCCACGTACAATAAGGGGCACACTCTGGACTTGATTATCTCCAAGGGTATTTACAAGGTTGTGGTGACTGAAGTTGCTCTCTCTGATCATTCCTGTGTTTTCTTTAACGGCACTATCTCTGTCCACAAAAAGTGTCCAAACAAAGGTAATCAGAAATATCGCTGAAAACACCAGTGAATCATTCATTCAGCTTTTCTCCTCCACACCCGCCCTCTCTGGGCTCTCAGTCACTGAGCTTGTAGATAATTTCAATTACAAATGTTATTGATGCCATTTCTCCCACTAAGGTCAAAGCTGTCTCTGGTAAGAAAAGAGTTATATATACATACTTCAAAATGTTTTCTCTCCCATGGAAGTGCTTGGTAAATTCCATATTCTTCGAGTAAGAAGGGGATGTCAAAGGTGGAAAAAGTAAAGATAAAACCCACTTTGAAATACTCTTCGTAACAAACACCCTCAAATTGACTCATTTTGTCACTTTCACACCATATATACACACATTAAAATAATTAATGACGGAATAAATCTGTATGAATATTGAGTTTGAAATGTGTCCGCAGCCTGGTTTCTCATGACTGTCCAATGACATAATGACTTCATCTTTTTTTTTTCAAGTATGTTTATTGCACAAACCTCATAAATTATTACAGGCTGTATTGGGAATAACAAAGGGTAGCAGGTTTGACATTTTTTTTGCTTTTTGACATAATTACTTGAAAAAAAGAAAAACAAGAACAAATTGTCGATGTAAAAAATAAAAACACTGGCACACAGTAGTGGTTTTCTGGCATGGACAAAGCAGGGGTTATTATCTTTACTTTTACACACCCGGGGCGGCCTTTTTTATGACACTTGGGGCGCGGCACAAGCACTTAAAAATAAATCCTCAAAGTGTTTTTCTACTGTATTATCGTTTGCGCCCCCCTGCAGGCGTCCTGCTTGCTGAGAAGATGCCGTGCGCAGAGCTGTCATGAGTTGAAAGATAGCCTACTTTATGGCTTTATTATCGAGTTAATAGGCGTGTGTGTGTTTGTGTCGGGCGCAGTCCATTTCCTAAGGTTCTGAAATGCAAACGTTTTTTTGGCTACTTTTTTTTTTAAAGGGGCCAAGTTGCTGGGTCCCCCCAAATGTTGATCAAGTCTTACCTTAGGTCAACCATGCTCATAAGATAACATCATTGATGATTTTGCATCAAGAAAGGCCAGAAAGGTCAGGTTTTACTTTTAGTTTGTGTTTCACGCTCATAGGGTATCTCGCCCGGGGTGTAATTGAATGTAGAACCGCCAATTCTTGCGTAGGATGCACAAGCACCTCCCAAACCTGAGCCATTACCCATCGTCCTGATCCATCATGATAATCTGAGTGTTACTCATCAACTTTCCTGTCTTGTTTACAGGTAATTAAACCAATGTCCTCCCTGCTACATATTTATAGTTATATGATTTGACACTCCGCAACCTCAATTATCTACAGTTTACCCACTGAGGAGTGTGCTCTCTCGTGTGCTTTGTGTAAGGCACTGAAAACTCAGGTTTCCCACATTCAGACAACTCACCAGGGCCAGGTTCTATCTGTATCCACACTGAAGTGTTTGAAGTGCAGATTACTTCTGTCTGAAGGGTGGTGAGACATTGAGACAAAAAATAACTGTTAGGATGAAAACAAGCAATTTATTATGGAACAGGGACTGGAAGGTTTTGTTTCATTTTGTGCAGCAGCCAGACGATCTTGTTTTCCTGCCCATGTTTGGTAATTACACTGATGGAAGTGAAGATTCCACTCCGATTCAGTCTTTTAGTTCCCCCAAACATCTTCCCAAACAACACCTTCATTAGAGTAGAACATGAAGTTGGTTCTGATTGCTCTAATAGAAATAAACGATCAAAAACATTGGATTTAAAACAAGTTCAGACAAAACCTCGCCACCCTTACAGATGCAATGTTGCTTATAGTATTTGGAGGAATAACCAGAAGAGCTGTAGCGCTGTGGACCGTAGTTTCACTTACTTCAGTCGACATAAGTGGTTTAGGCCTCCACAGCTTTGCATCCTGCTGTGTTTTCTATCTGACTTTGTGATGCAGAAATCCTAAACAAAAGGTCATACCTAGATGTCCAGGAGAGGCAAAGCACTTAAGCTACACTATGGACAACAAAACAAAAAATATTGGAACATTGGAAAGAGAAAAAGAAGATTTTAGATTTGATAAACACTTTCTAAAGCTGCAATTACCGTAAAAACTAGACTGGGATTCGGAAAGCGTAGACCTTTGTCAAGGCAAACGGTGCTTTCACATGCTCCTCGGCTGGTACCGTTTCCCAAGTTAGGAACTCTTTTTTACAATTATTCCCATTTTGAGCTATCCGCGTATATGTCCATACTGTATACAGCGGGTAAACATACACCCCACTTGCCTTGTTTTCACCACTTGCCGTCTTGTCGAGAGAAGAAAGTGAAGGTTGAGTTTAGGAAACGTTGGGTTTAGGAAACAAAGAAGTGGTTGAGTTTAGGAAAAGAAAAACGAGGTTGGCTTTGGTACAAAACAAACCAACAAGGAAACGTGATATGCGGCACACGATCCCCGGGTCTCCTGGGTGAAATTCACACACCATCGCAAGGTAATGTCAGTCAGTGGAGGCCGAAAGACATTGATAAACACCATAAAAAGCATGTAAAGTATGCGTCTTGATAACAAGCCAACAATGGCATACGAATTGGCGTGTCATACATACGCCATTTCATGAGATCAGTCTGCAAATGCACTATTTAGCAATGTTAACTAATTGAAAAACGATTTGTGTATCCAACCTGTGATTCAGAACTCCTCAAAAATGTAAAGGGTTCTTCCTTGGCCCAAGCTACACCATTCCACCAAGTTTAATGGAAATTGGGCCAGTAATATTTCTGTAGTCCTTCTGAAAAACCGAAACGAAAACATAACCTCCATGGCAGAGTTAATAACAGTTTATGTCCCTTGCTCTGTTATGTTATTGTTAAAATCAGATAATACAAGTCCTGTACAATGTGTCAACTATTTTGTATGTAATTCTTCTATTCTTTATGTAATTCCATTTTGTTATAAAACACACACAAAAACAATTCAATCACAAATACCTTGACTGCAGCTTTATATTTCTGAACTACAGTAACAATGAATTACCTCTGAAAGAACTTTGAGAAGAATAATAGTAGTGACTGTACTGTTTCCCTTTTGAGCTTCACCTCTGCCTCCATCCTTGTTCAATTAGAGCTGTGCTTTTGGCCTCTAAGTGCAGCCCAGAAAGCTTTTGTCACAATTACTGTAGTCTTAAAATGTCAACTTCCCACTTTGTCAACGGAAAAAATAAATAAATAAGACAAATTGATGTCTTCCAGAATGCACCTGTGTGTACTGTACGTATTCTGGATATAAAAGTCACAAATGACAAAGCAGATTATTCCTCATCTATTTATTATAGTGATATATCCCCACACCTGCTGTTTCTCCCAACAGGGAATCACTGCAACATTACAGATCTTACAAAACAAATCAAAATGGACTTAAACATTAACATCTGGTTTTACATTCAATTAAAAAAACAAAATGGACTTGAATTTTACATCTGGATTCCTTACACGCTTATCATGTCCTGAGCTGTACAGCTGCCTAACTACAGTAGAACCTGGAATATTAAAAACAAAAGTCTGAAATGATGATAATGGCACAAACTCCCAACTTTAACTGTGTAACACTTCCAAAGTGCTGCCAGATTGTTTAACAGATCAGAGCCATCAACATTTATTATAATAACCTCTTCAAAAAAAGAGGAGAGTATCAAAGATCTATGTACAGGAAGTAAAAGAAGCACTTAAAGTGAAAGTGAAGGGGAATGTCTAGAAAATGAGTTTAGAGAAATTAATTCTGACAGTTTTTGGCTGATCTTAGAGCTCACACCAATAAAATAAAAGATCCAAATTGAAGAGAAATGAAACGAGGGCAAAAGAGTTTAAGTGAGAATGAGGGCAGCTGGGGACAGTAAAACTCTCTGAAACTCAAAGAGGATAGGAATAAAACCGTTGAACCCTACGTTATTATTTATTTTTTGATTTGGCGATTAGTACTCGTTCTCTTCATCCTACCTCTCGCTCTCTCTCACATCTATCAGCATCCTGAAATGTCTTTGCTTTTGTTGCGTCGTTGGAAGCGTGTGTCGGCGGGGTCAAAACCTTGCTCATTGGCTCCGAACAGAGCCCAGCGGGGCGTCTTGGCCATGTAGTCCAAGGCTGAGAAGCCCCGCTTTCCCCCACTCTCCTCATGAGCCTGGACCAGCTCCTGGAAACGCTCGTAGTTGATCCATGTCCACCACTCGCCATCCACCTTGAACTGAAAGAACACAGAGCAGGGAGAGAGAGACAAGGTGGTAGATGAGTGAGCGGCAGTAATTCAGACAGTGTTTACGGAAAGCTGCAGGACTCCGACAGCCATTCATTAAGATTTCTCCAATCCTGATTTTCCTCGAGGCGCGTCTTTTCTGCATTTCGGTTTTGTTCCGACCTCCGCCACGCGCCATACCACACCGGGAGCGCCTCAGAAGCAGAGCGTCTTGCTCCCAACTCGCAGATTTGATCATCCCTACAAGTTCTTTCCCGAAAAATTACGAGTTTATTAAGTTAGTATCTACCTCCCACTCCAAGCACTCCGGTAATTAAACTCCATGCCCTCTCTTTTCTGGCGTTGTCACAAAAAAGATCTGTGATGTCGATTATGTTTGTCCGTGGTGTTGTAGAGGAGACGCATAAGATACTGTGTGTGTGTGTGTGTGTGTGTGTGTGTGTGTGTGTGTGTGTGTGTGTGTGTGTGTGTGTGTGTGTGGGGGGGGGGTCTTGGTATATTGATACTCTGGCTGTTTCACTTCCGGCCCGGCTGTCCGAACGGCCTGCGCTCGCGTGAAAATAGACCTGGTGAGTATAACCAAGCATTGACTTGAATGGCCGAGATTGCTCGTGGGACATGCAACGCGCCCCGAACGCAGCGCAGACGCCCAGTGTAAAATAGGAGTAAAACATTTGTAATAAAATGTATAACATCAAAACCAATCCAACTGGTGCATATGGAAAGATAGCACTGCTGGTTCTCTTCTTCAATTGGCCATCGTTATGAAAAACATTTTTTTTTTCCTTAGCTGATAAATTATTTAAAGCATAACCACCAGTTACCATGGTCCATATAGTTGTCTTATAGCAAATACATCATACCCTCCGTCTTTATTATTTTATCAAATAATCGGTTGTGTCATGATGGGAAAAGAAGATCTCTAAAACTGTATTTGAAACTTTGTTATCATTTTAGATAATTTATAATGGTATATATTTGAAGGACCTGCACATACACACAGCTCATAAAAAATAGCAATCTTATACACACACACACTTACTTATACAACCATTTAAATGGTAGCCATATGCTCAGATACAGAGAGAGAAATAAGTGGGCAAACACTGAGAGGAAGTAACACTGAAAAAGAAAAGTGTGACTTTAAAGATGTGATCGAAAAGACCAACAGTGATTATAGAGTGTCTCCCTTCACACCTGCCACTTGCTGTTAGCTTATTGCCTTTTTAAATGGTTGCAGATTTACCAATCCCACGTCCTTCTCACATTTTTCCAGTTATCAATCAATGCTTCTTGCTCCTTCATCCAGCTCACTATCCATCTTTCTTAAAATAAAAAGCCAGAAAAAAAGTGTGTGTTAGTTTGTGAGAGGCACACTAACTACCAGAGAGAGACAGATAGAACAGCTTGTATGTTTCTCATTGAGGAAAAAGCTTCTAACATCCCTCTGCCTCTCTAACGCTGGCTGTCTTCTCAAATCAGCAAACAGGGTGAAGAGTCTGACCTCTATTTTCCCAGCATGCAACAGTGCTCCCCAGTTGATACAATACGATGTTTCCCTTGTTGTCTGCAAATATGGGAAAGAGACGAAACAGAGAGCAAGCAAAGTAGGTGTTACAACCTTTCCTCTGACGTTTGGTGGTGTATATGGCAGCAGAGTCTAATCTTTAAAATGGTCCGCCATGACTTTAACTCACTCGTGGGTTTTGTTTTGAAAAGCTGCGACTGGATGCAAAATGGTGCTAAGCTGTCACAGGGGATGACTGCTGTGCTTTTAGGTCTCAGCATCTAAAAGCTCTTTCAGGTTCAGGGGGGCTTTGGCCAGACTCCCATGTATGCACTGTGGCTTGCTTCTTTAAAACTCTCAGATGCCAAACAGCTTCTACAACTGTTAATTAACACAAAATACATAGTATTACATCACTGACTTTCTCAAACAGAATCTCAAAATAACACAAAATGTACTCACGAAGGACTAACATTTATTTGCCAAGTTAAAGACTTTCCTGCTGGAGATGACGTCCGACTGAGGGAGTCATGACATTAAGCTTTTGAGTGCTCGTCTTTAGATGCCTTGTGCATGCCTCAGCCCGTACAGAAAAGCGACCCAATGCATTGCTAATGAGGCTCGAGAAACGGGGAGAAAATGAAAGCAGCGCCTATTGGGAGTTAATGTTTCTGGTAATGAGAAGGGTTGATATTTGTTCAGCCGGCATCTCGGCAAACAATTTCAGTCTCTAAGCAACAAAGCGAGGCTGATGAGCTGTCTGAGATGAGAACAAGACGGCCTGTTGGTTTTACTAACAGCGTCTTTGCTGTGGATCACTGAGGACAGCTTTGTTCTCTAAACACAGCAGGAGGTGCCTTCATGTATGAGCACATGCCAATCAGCTAGCACACGCACACCATGGAAGACCATCTTTTTTTACCATGGTATCCACTCTGTAAATTAGATTTCCTGTGCTCTCTCTAGAGACAAAAAAATAGGAAGAAATCTTCTATTTAGATACAGGATACAGTACACACACACACACACACACATAACACACACACACACACACACACACACACACACACACACACACACACACACACACACACACACACACACACACACACACACACACACAGGTGACTGAGGCCATTTGAGTAGAAGAGTGAACTCATAGCCATTAGCAGACGGGTACACTGTGGTCATAAAAGGAGAGACATGGTCAGCAACAATACTGGATCATGACAATTGAACAATGATTAATTGGTACATGGCCCACAGTTTGCCTAAAACATATCCCCCACACTATTGCATTACCACCACCACCCTAAACGATTGGTATAAGGTAGGATGGATCCATGCTTTAATGAAAATTCTGACCAAAGCCTCTGAATGTTGCAGCAGAAATCAAGACTCATCAGACCAGGCAACGTATTTCTAAACCTCTATTGTCCCATTATGGAGAGTTCCTGTTCTTAGCTGGCAGGAGTGGAACTGGGTGTGATCTTCTGCTTATGTAGCCCATCTGTTTCAAGGTTTGACGGTTTGTGCGTTCAGATATGGCCATTCTTGTCAGTCTGGCCATTGTCCTCTGACCTCTGTCATCAATGAGGCATTTTCGCCCAGAGAACTGCTGCCCACTGGATATTTTATTTTTTTGTTGCACCAATCTATGTAAACCCTAGAGATGGTTCCACGTGACAATCCCAATAGATCAGCATATTTCTGAAATACTCAAACCAGCCCGTCTTCCCCATTCCAATGCTTAGTTTGAACTTCATGTCTACATGCCTAAAGGCACTGAGTTGCTGCTGCATATTTGGCTGAATAGATATTATAGAGATTATAATAGAGACATTTCCTTAGCCAATCAACTTGAGCAACCTTTGAACAGCAACTCAAATTATTTTTCAGGTACGTCATCTTCCTTTCTATAAGCAAGGGTACATATTTTGTGTTGCACATTGGCTTTCTGAAACATGCCACAAAACATCCACCAAGGAAAAAAATGCTGCCTTCCTGCCATGTGGCACAAACGAGCAGCAGAGTGTCAAAAGCCTAAAGTTACCATGTACCGTCTAGTTGTAATTACAAGTCAGAGGAGAATTTTGGACAGCTACAATTTCTCACACTTGGTGAAAACTCAGAGAACTCAGCAAAGTAGTGATAAAATGGATCCCAAAACCAACTAACATAGGCAAAAATTGCAACTAAATCAAATCCAATCCCAACACTAATACAAATGTTTCAACCAACTGGGAAGGAGCTATCCACATGTATCTGGTTCCACTTGTCAACAAACCACTATAAATACTGTATGTAACATGCTAAAAACAGCACATTTAGACTGGTGTGACTATGAAGCTAACAATGGCAATCATCTTAAAATAATGCATGTACACTCATATTTTGTAATAATGGGAGGTACTAGTATTTTTTACTGACATGGCATGACTGCATCAAAAGTGCAGATAATAGTTAACATACTTGTTGAATGCACTTTGAACATCTTAAAAACTCAGTGTCATGATTTGACAGCTAGAAGAGCATTTCTGATGTATATTTAAAGACATCGTTCCTTATAGTAATAAGAAATATAAATAAATCTGACAGGATGTTTGACTGTAAAAAGTGTTAATTATCTCTGGGAGGTTAGTGACTGTTGTTTTAATTACAGCGTCCTCTGAGAGAAATAGGATTGAGATGAATGGAAGAGAATGGAAAATAAGAGGAATAAAAGATGGAGGAGGAAAGGGAGAGATGGAAGAGGGGAGATGAAAGACAGAAAAGGCTTGCAGAGAAAGTAGAACGAGGGTTGAGAGAGGTAGAGAAATGCCTATCAATGGGAAGATCCCAGAGGTTGAAAAGGAACTAATGATGAGTGCAGGGAGGATGCATCGGGACACACACACACACACACACACACACACACACACACACACACACACACACACACACACACACACACACACACACACACACACACACACACACACACACACACACACACACACACACACACACACACACACACCACATTCTGCACATTCCGATGTCTTTAAAAGGACTATATCAAACGGTGATATCATCCAACTGGAACAAGAAGATCTGAGGACTGTGCAGTGAGCATGCAGACACACACATATTATACAGCACACTCAAAATGAGACTGATGTGCTTTCCTGTGATGCATTTTAAATTCTGCTAGGAGGACTTCATATTCTGGTTTCTCTTCCCGCTGCGACTGTGCTGCACAAAGACATTCAGGACGCTGAAAACACTTAACAGAAAAACATCGGACTCTCCATTTGCCGGAGGAATCCAGTTCCCAAACTCTGCTGTATTATTGATGACTGACCAAAAATGAAGAATTAGTAAGTCAACACGAGCTGTCAAACTAAAAAGAAAAAACGAAAAGTCTTCAGTATCTGTTAGCCACAATAGACAAACAAAATCTAAAGATAATAACTGTTCAATTTTATTTATTTTTGGTTTTCTTTTAGTTTAACACATAAGTGTGTGTGCGTGTGTGTGTGTGTGTGTGTGTGTGTGAGGGGGAAAGCAAAATTGGAGGTACAGTGTGTATGTTTGAAACTAAAACTCCTCTGCGTGTGTAAGTTTAACAATAAGTTAAATGGTGTTGAAAATGATCTTTGTTTGAGTTTATACACGGGCCTGCATATCAGTTTATCTGTGTAACAAGAACTGCATTCCTAAATTGCATTTAAAAATAAACACCTTACGGAACATGAGTGCATAACTCTTTACAATTAAGCCATGGGCTCTGTGAGGCTGTACTAAATGCTAAAGTCAACATGCTAACCTACTCACAATGACAATATGAACATGTTGATGTTTGGTTAACATATTTACTTTTGCAGATTATCAGAAAACAGAGAACAGCTGAGGCTGATGAGAATGCCACTTGTTTTGCAGGCATTGAAACAAAGTATTAGAAAAATTGAAACTTTGAATTCATGTTGGTGACGCAAGATGGAAAGTCAGACAATCACAAAAGTTAATACAGTTCATCCTGGGGGACATGAATGTGTGTACCGGCTGTCACGCCAATCCATTCGCTAGTTGAGACACTTCACTTGCCCCCTAACCTAGCCATCCCCTGGAGCCATGGCTAAAAACACATTGCCTTTAATAAAGGTTCATCAAAAATGTTAAGAAATACAATGTGTACAGTATACTGTTTCCATCAAACTTATAAAAGGTGGTTGAAATTTTGTGCGGTACTGTACACATTTTCAGTTTCCACATTTCTAGATTTAGGTTTTTGTAGAGGCAATGGGAATACGGTCAGTTAATCAATTTCTCCAAACTGCAACATATTCATTTAACAAAATTTCAATCTATTTTTTCCAAAAAGAAATAAAAAATTTGATCATACAAAAAAATGTGTCTATTTTTAGTAGTTACTTTGTTAAGTAATGGTTAAAAAAAAAAAAAAAATTAAATTCAGATCCAGATTTGTTGAACTTCTCTGTTTAAGCCATCAAGACACCTGCAACTTTATAAGATTTGTGCTGCCAACATCCTGTTTGAATTAGATCTTGAAATACAGAAGCAGGATTGTTCTATACTGTGGTTTCTGACCCTTTGTTTCTCAGAGAAGTAATTTGCAGCATTTTACATGAAAACATAAAATAAGCATTTCAGTGTGTAATAATAAAACCTAAACAATATGTGCCTTCCTTCTCTCTCCTGTTATCCCTTCAGGGGACCTAGAAAGAGCCTACAGACACCACAGAGGTAAATACATCTGTAAGTAATCCCATCAATACAAAGCTACAGTAAATAAAAAACAAAGGAGAATTTGGAGTTTGGGTGCTCAAATAAACAATTACACATCGAGCACAATGTTTCTGTGTGTGATGGAGAAGACCGGGTGCCTAGTTGGCTGGCCTGGATTTCTACCCTGTCAGTTAGAGCCAAGATGGCAATTAATCATCATTCATTAATTATTGATGACAGTTGCTTTGGCAGTACTCACCCCTGACTGATACTACCTGGGGCAGGTGATCCTTTGTCAGAATAAACCACTCTGGTGGTTGCATATTTGGAAAAGGAAGGCAGGCAAGAGACAAAATCATATAAATAAAACAAGACTGTATCAAAACACCAATTTAAAAACAAGGAACCCGCAGTGAGTTTCTGAGCTAAAAAGCTACGTTGAAAGAAAAAGGAGATGAAGGATTTGTGTTTTTGTATCTGAAAAGAACTGCTGCAGAATCCCAACAGATGCAAAACGGATCACATTATTCATTCTCATGTGTGAAGAGATGATTATGCAGTATCCACTGTCTGGTCCACTGATAACTTAGAAATGCTAATATGCAAAAACAGCAGTACAGCCAATATCTGCACCTACAGAAATACTGTAAATGTTCAGCAGATTGGTGCACCTGCACTTGTATTTGTCAGCAAATTAGAGTCCACAGTCTACATTGTAACTGTAAACCATTTTTTCAATTAGTTGGGCTGTGCGATATCTGGCTCACGTTAACTATGAGAGGGTAAAGAGACCACTAGCTTATATATATTAGCCCTGGAAGACAAATGTATTATTATTACTTTAGAGTTTGTCTAATAATATTAACACAAAATACTGTGTAGTACTCGCAAACAACATTAACTGCATCAATTGCTTTTTACATCAACATCAATTATTTTCATTATTGATGAATTGTGCTGATTTGTTCTCACTTTATCATTTGGACAATAAAATGTTGTAAATAGTATAATATAAATGCTCATCAATATGTCTAGGATAAAGTAATAAGCAATTTAGAAAGTATTCACATTTGAGAAGAGAAATTATGCTAACTATCCATCATGTTTGACCTATTTCCATTTTAAGCAGTGGCTCAAAGTTAAGGGCTCAAGTTAATGTTTTTTTTTGTTCAGGCTGCAGATATGGCACGGGAAGTTATGTATGACACTCTAAAGTGAAGTTCTTACCTTGGTGTGTGCCATGAGCAAACAGTTGGAGTGCTCGTGTTCGCAGGCGATCTCATACTGAGGCAACATGTCAGCCAGCTGCTGGACGAAGGTGACCACTTCCTGGTGCCAGGGGACATTAGCCATGGTCAGAGTGCTGGCAGAGCTTTCTCCACAATACGTCACTCCCTGCACACACAGAGGCACACGATCAGAAACCAAGCACAGAAACCACCTTGAGTAATAAAAACGTACTAAAAAGTGAGACTCGGTCATAGTTCAATTTCTGTCACATCTGGCCTCATTGCTTCTTGGCACAACATTTACAAGTCACATGGTGGTCGACAACAGCTCACACTGAAATGTTTAAGCATGGTGATTATTTGGGCTGCAATCTGACGTAACCTGTCATTAATAATTATGGAAGTTTAAAAACAATAAACAAAGAATCTTGTACTGCTGCATGATGATGCAACAACTGCTGATCACCCAAAAGACTTGGGAGCGGACATATATTTTCCCATTCAGCGTGTGTGAGAAATGGAGTAGCTAGTGGAAAACCATCTCGCCTTGGCGAAGAAATTCAATCAAAACAGCAGGCTGGATGCTGAGTGTTTTCTGATCAATAGTGGCAAATCTGTGGGGTGGTTACAAGGTATGTGGAGGGAGAAGCACTGAGAGGAGAACAACAGCTCACTATGGAAGAGACAAACTATTGACGTGTTGGACTGAGAACACAAAGGAACGAGGGCGCCATGAACGGTCTTTGATGCCATTTGTATGAACTGAAGGAATCCACAGCAGGCTCCTGACCAGTGCCTTCCAATAAAAGACCAATATCAGCAGAACGGATCGCTACATTTATTCATCTGGGCTGTGACATTGATTCAAGAGTACTCAGACTTTTAAAGCAACACCAAAGATTCTTTTGTACCTTAAAATAATGTGTCCAAAATTGTTTCAGTGGTTCATCAATTCGTAACTGGGTGAACGGCATTTCTGCATGCTATGACCGCGCTTTGTGCCCATTTTATGAAAAAAATCACTTTCTCTGGGATTTGGGGTGTTATTTTGTGTCTCAGATAGGTAAGTAAAACCCATCCATGCTGTTTTGAGTGAGATACAGGTTTCTGTATGTATCCTGCATTCAGTCTCTGGGTGAGCTGGTCATAATCTTCAGGGCCGTCTACGTCATCAGCTTAAACATTGGAAAATTCCCACCCACAACCCCCTCCCATCAGAGCATATGTACAGTGTCTATGTCTCCACCCACCAGGTACAGCAGTAACTTCTCGGATATCTGTCGTGTTGTTATTGATTTGGAAACACTAGTTTAGGAGACGCCATGTCGAAGCACCACGTAAATGTTCTGTTGTTGGCTGTAAACACGAGCACAAAACATTCCATCGGGTCCCAGCCGCAGAGGACAGAAGAGCGGCACGGTCGTAACCCACGTTACAATGCTAGCTTAGCTGCTAGCGTGGCACGCCCTCATACTCTGCAACTGACTAGCTAACAGTACTCACTGCACATGTGCCCCACTCTGTAGCTAAAACAGAGAGCTCAACACACAGAGTGAAAAGAAGACCTGCAGCAATGTGCAGTAGAACAACAAAAAATTTGGTTTTCTGAAAATTTAACCACATAAACTTATTCTGGTACAACCTCAAAATACAATTATGAACCTGAAAATGAGCACAACATGGGCACTTTAAGTTTCAGTCCCTAAAAAATATGGGTCAATTCGTTTAGGATATTTAACCAGGACCGAACTTTGTGTTAACAAATCCCTCTCATGGGCGAAACTCTTAAATTGCACACCAAAATACTGTAGAGGTAGCAGATACAACCGATTTTGAATCTGCAGAAGTTTCATTTTGCATTTAATTTTCAGTATTTATGCGAGCATCAGCATTGAAAAAGCCTCCCAGAGTATCCTAAACGAGGAAGGAGAAACAAGGGAGGGAGAAAGAGAGCAGAGCAGCATGGAGAGAGAGGAAAGGCTATAATTATGAGGCAAATGTGGGCTGAGGACATGCACCTTTTTTTTGGAATAAAAGCACTATATAATACCAGAAAGGGGTTCTTACAGAGGCATCACAGCAGTAGCCCTTTTTCAATTGTATTTTTTCCTTGAAATAGTTCAGTGATGAGAGAAAGGTTTAGGTAACAGTAAGATGGATGACATGTAGCAGGCATGAACCTTTATAAAAACACAGCATACTTTTGAACAAAAAGTGCAAGAAAAACCAAGAACCTACAGTATACCATACAACTGTGAGCTCGGGAAATGTCTGCACAAACCAAGGTGTTGGATGATAGTCATATCCAAACTAGCAGTGAGAAAAGATGTTTTTAAGAAGTACACTGAACTGTCTATGTGTGTTTCTGCTATACTATGGTGTGAACTTGTAGACCAGGCATACCACATTGCGTTAATCTTTTAGCTGCAGTGTCATACACATGAGTATGTTTAGTTTGGAATTCATAGTTACACTGTGCTCTGGTGCAAATATGTTGAATATACAGTAAATTTGTCAAACTTGTGTTATTCAATTCAACATTTGTTACCAAGTTTTAATCCTTATACACACAAATGTGCACGCATACACACATGCACCACCTGTGTGTGTGCTGTCATAGAGCCAAGGAAGCAATTGCTACATTCCCAGTGTAATTCTCTGAAGTGTTGGCCAGGTACACAGTCTGATCCCAGGTATCTCATGGAAGAAAAACAAGAGTAAGTGTGTGTGTGTGTGTGTGTGTGTGTGTGTGTGTGTGGAGGCTGTGTGTTGAAAATCAATGAAAGATCTTACTTGAGGATATAAGCCATTAGCCAGAATTATTATATAACTTGTAAATAAAGGTAGTTGAATTTTACAGGACAAAAAAAAAAAAAAAAAAAAAAAAAAAAAGAACAGAAATGATTTACAGTGCAGTTTTCAGCTTTGAAGATTTAAAATGAGTATAAATGTAAAATGATCTTCATTAACATTATGATTGTGTGCTAAATTATTAAAATATTATTGATCAAAAACCATAAAGGTTTTAAAAAAAAAAAAAGGTTAAATTATGTTTTATTTTTTAAATCGTCTTTGCATATGTCTCATTTACCTACGTTCTTTTTATTATTAAGACAGCTTTATAAGGTGATAAAAAGCCCTTCCTCAGCAATATTTTTCTGACTTAATCTCTATGACTCTGAACTATTGGAAGTAAAATATTTATGACCAATGAAAAAATGTCATACCCAGGGAAGTTTAAATACCAGATGTTTCACTATTGTTGTTGTTTCACAGGAGCAAGACATCAAAACTCCACCAATCTAATGGCTGAGGCCAGTGTCCTAAATCCAATAAAAATATATACCAAAGAAAGAAGTCTTAGGAAAGAGAAAGACTTCTCCTTTCCGTTGTTCCACTAAAGCAAAAAAACATTCTTACAGCTCATCTCTGTCTACTATTGGTCCATTAATTTGAGCCTGTCCACTCAGCAGCCATAGGGGATCTCTGCCTCCAGTTGTGAACTGGAGCCATTTTGTCAGTAATTTGACCACATATAATTTGTAGGGCTGCTTACGAATTCGCAGCATCCAGGAAACTTAAACAGAAAGTGAACCGTATCTTTAGGGGTTGAGAGAGAGAGAGAGAGAGAGAGAGAGAGAGAGAGAGAGAGAGAGAGAGAGAGAGAGAGAGAGAGAGAGAGAGAGAGAGAGAAAAGTGTGCTGCTGGGGGGAAAGACAGGACAGGGGCGTTTGACCGAATTGATGAGGGACCTTGGTGTTATCAGCCTTGCCTGGAGGCACGCTGAATAAAGATCAACTACCCAGGACTTGGTATAAATCACCAGGAATGGGCAAGTCATGAGGATGGAGCAATAGGACGACATGGGAAAAGATCTTTGAGATATATGGAGGTAATTGATGAAATGTATCCTTGAGGACGTTATGAGGGTGTGGGAGAGACGGAGGGAAAAAGTAAATAATAATCTTCTTAAGTCTTATGCCTTTAAGGGAAATCATGAATGGTGAATCTCAAGGCCCCCCTTCCTGCGTGCAACATACTGTATAGCTGTGTATGTTTGGTCAAATTTATCTCTGTACATTTATGCCCTTGCCCAATCCCTTCTCTTTCCCTCTCTTTTAGTAATCCATTTGCTGCCTGGGCGAGTGAGGGACCAGTGGCAAGTAAGTGGTATTGATGCAACACCAAGATAATAAATCACACATTGGACAACAATTGGACAGGGGGCAGTAAATTGAGCAGGCGGATTGTGTTGCACCTCTTGGGATGATGGACTAATAAATAATGGGTCAATAACAGAAGGTCCTGCAGTGGACAGACACCCCCCATGCAATACACCATTTTTACAGATCCAAAAATGTGATGACAGAAAAATGTTTGGAAAATTCTCTCCCAGGATGAACATGACTTCATCCACAGGGCGTGAGGGATCACTGAAGAGTTCAATTGATGTGCTATCATGGACCTTCGCAGTCAACAGACATCAACCCCCTTACATACCTATGGGAGATTTTGGAACATACTATGGACCACAATCACCAAAATGAAAATAGGGGAAGAGTTCCAGATACTTGAAAAACCAACGTCAAACAGCACTGACGATCTGCTGGTGTCTTATTGTGGCCGAACACGTTACTACGACACTTTATGTTGGTTTTTACTTTTATTTATCACCAATCTGTCTATTAGAGAACGGAGGGGGAAAAAAATCCAGTCAAAAGCAAATGGTTCCAATGCCCAGACCAACACCTCACACACTGTTTTGTCGATGTCAATGTCCGTTTTGCAATTCAATTCAATTCAATTTTATTTATAGTATCAATTCATAACAAGAGTTATCTCAAGACATTTTACAGATAGACCACACTCCAGAATTTACAAGGACCCAACAGTTCTAATAGTTTCCTCCAGAGCAAGCAACAGTGCGACAGTGGCGAGGAAAAACTTCCTTTTAGGCAGAAACCTCGGTCAGACCCAGGCTCTTGGTAGGCGGTGTCTGACGGGCCGGTTGGGGTTAGAATGAAGAGTGGCAATAACAAAAATAGAAAAAATTGCAGTTCTTTGCAGTTATCAAGACCTCATGTCAAAACATTTCTGTCATTCACACAACTCTGGATTATAGTAAGAAACTTTTGCAGCAAACTTAATGAAATGCCTGGTGTCATTTAGTCGAGTTTATAAGTAACGTTACAGTTAATAAATACGGGCAAGATAACAAGAACTGAAGGCTTGGTGCTCAGCTTGGGAAGCCACAAGCAGAGCGCCACTACTAACGTAAGCCTGACTCTGAGTCTGAAGTGAATTGTTGACGCTGTGACATGCATTCCCAGCACAAATAATTATTGTAATTCTTTCTGGCCATGGGCAAAAAGCTCGCTTTGATCTTTAAATGAATCATTGCGAAATTAAAACCCATCAGATAGACAGTAAAACAAATTAAAAAAAGATCACATATCTTCCAATTGTGCCTTTCTGCAATAGCTTCAAAGGGATTTCGGAATTGTTTTCAAAGTCTTACTTTACAAACTTCTTTTGTATCCCTTCTACTTTAATTACTGAGCTTATACATCCTAAATGTTCTACCTGTCTCATAAAACCTTTTTTTAACCATAGAATCCCTACACTAAAGACTAAAGATTTCAGTGAATTTGCATCTGGATTAATCCAAAATGGTATTCTAAAAAGCTTAAATACCTACCTATCTGAGGTCCATTTTTATAACGGTGCCTTTTTCAAGTTGCTAAGTGGATTGTGTAACATGTCCGATCATAGTTATCATTCTTTTGTGTCTCTGAAGCACGTTGTTACTCTCATTATAGAGTGTACTGTATATGAATATACTGTATATAAAATATAGAAAAGTCCACATAATTATTACTATAAAAACTTTTCCACATACCTGATGCTAATGACCTTGGCTCCCCACAGTCAGGGCTAATTTGAGAGCCGGTGAAATGATAGAGCAACTCCCTCCATCATCCCGCCACCAGACCATCCTGGGACGCACTAATTACTGAGCTCAGGCTGCTGCAGGCGATAGCTTGCCCAAAGCTCAGCAGCCAGAGGGGCTCATCTGTTCAGTGGAGGACGATATACTGCTCACAGACAGGGGAAAGGACCGCAGGGGTGAAGTGAGATGAGAGAGACAGAGAGGAGGTAAATTAAAGATGAAAGAAAAGACAGAGATGAGAAAAGAGGGAGAGTTCACCCTTACAGTGCCCCTTTACCTGTTGCCAGTGAGACTGGTTCAATAATTGATTGTCCGGATTAGGAGTTTTTTTTTCCAGTACTTTGAGGAAGTGAAACATTTCATAAAGTTGGGAAAAGAATCATTATCAACTGTAGACCAGGATTTTAGACAACGCCAGGGCAAAGGGGGGTATGAAATCTAAAATCAAAATACATTGCCAAAACCAGTGGCCAGAGTAGCGCTGAACGTTCATAGAGTTTTTTTTTTTTTTATGTGGGCATGCTTGTATCCATCTTCTTATCCTTCAGTGCATAACAAAAAATGTCAAGAATTGATGTGTTCTGCTCTTGTGCTCTTTTGTGTAGTGAAAGGAAGCAGTAGATGAACAAAGTAGAAAATGAGAGTGGAGCTTAATATATTACCATTCCAGTTCCTGTGTAAAGTCTGGGCTTTGCTCATCACACAGTTACATTTGATGGGTATCTGTCCAATCTAGTGCTCCCCGCTGTCTTGTTAGTGTTGTGCACTCTCTGATATAATGAAATGCCATACAGTGGTGGATCAATACACACTCCTACAAGAAATCTTTAATAGAAAAGCTAGCTAAAAGTCTCAGGGGACAACTTAGATTCAGAAGTAGGTGTTTTTTTTTTCACCCATCAATAGCACATCATAAACCCCATGATGAAGCCATGACGTCCTTTAAGCAAATTGTTGATTAGTAAGTAGCAATAAAACACGCCGCGTAAGTAGACACGATTAGTTTAATGTAGAGGAAAGGAAGAGAGGGGATAGATGGGGATCCTTTAATTGTTCCACAGCTGGTCAAACTCATTTTTGCACAGATGGCAGAAAAAAAAAAAAACTGCCTTGACATTTACCACACATGACAAATTTGAATGCAAGAGCAGATTTGGACACAATGAAGAGAATTGAAAGAGGCTGAGAGAAAATGATACGGGGAGGCGAGTTGAGCATGGGTGCATCACAACACAGCAAGATTCCCCATCAACACTTCGTTAGGGGGTAAAACCACATACTACAACTGGCGACTTCAGGAACCCCTCATTACAACACAGGCTGCTCGTTATTTTAAGTGGGAAACCAGTCTAATGCTGCAGTTTTCTGACAGCACTGAAAGTTTAGTGTTTTCATAGTCAAAATTCTATGTATGTTAGTTGGAAGGAAGCTGTCCATCTCGTTTAGCACCGTGATCACCTGTTTGATGCGCTTGATTTGTGCACCTGGTGGCCAAACTTTTGTTATCAAATCAGCCAAAAAGGATGCATTTTTATTGTCGGAGAAATGTACAAATCCTCCAAATGTGTTGTTTTAAATGCACTAGATATATTAAAATGTGTCAGCTGCATGTGGTGCTGCACTGTATTTGTATACATAGTCATTTGTTATCATAGGATAAATGTATCAGATTTTGTTATTTGAGTAAGTGCAATAACAATGATTAACTTACAATGTAAAGCAATCCTTAAAAAGAATTACAGAAAAACCTACAGTACTTGTTCCATGCAAGTCTAAATGTTCACCAATTAATTAAAACTATTGAAAATGAAGAAAACTCCACCCTGATTTGTTTTTTAATGTTTTATCAGTGTGAACTCTGAGCTTGAGTGGGCTTCACAAGCTTGTGGTGAGTGTGTTTTATATTCCATGGCCTGCAATTACAGTTTACAGTGCTGCAATGTTGGCTAACTGATAATCTGCAGATAGTGACAAAGTGTCTAGTGCAAACAGAATAATCAATAGGCTGCTCAAGGCTACAACAGTAAGACTTTCTACTATGCGCCTGCACCTTTGCAACAAAATAAGTTGGGTTATAAGTGATTCTGGTGTGTGTGGTGAGCTCCCTTTTTGTGCACCAGCAGCACCAAGTTGCAACAAAAAAGGAGATGATGGCATTTCAGATGTAGATGTCAAGGATGTGCATCGAGACAGCAAAACAAACGCATTTCTAGCCTTTATAAGACTGTCAGTCATAATTTACTCCATGTGTGGGCCAGTAGGCACAACTAGTTGCTAAAGACTGTGATAGTTTGAGGAAAATTATTGATGCCATATGCCCTAAAGGGGACGGAGAATATAAGTAATTAAGTATAGTCCAACATATGAGATTGTACAGATGGGTGATGGGGAAAAAGCTGAACATGTAAAAAAGTGAAGATGCATGATAAATGCAAACACTTTCATACCTGACACAAAGGAATGGTTTGATGAGTCTAAAAACAAAGATAGGTACACTATGATCGTCACAATCACCAGATCTCAATCTGACTGAACTCCTATGGAACATTACGAACTGCTGTGTTAGACACAATAATCAGAACACAAAATAAAAAATGTTTTTCCATTTTGACAAACTGTCACTGAACTGTATCTGATATAAGATAATGTACAGTGTACACTGATGTAGGATTTGTACTCTACAGCTCATCCTCGTTACTCTCTGTTAAGGTGTCTTTGAGTAAGACACTTAACACCAAAATACTCCTCTTTGCTACAAGACCGGGTCTGTACTGGCAGTTCCCAGGTCTGATTCTGTGTAACTGTGAGCAGGCTGCTGAAAAAGACCATTCAACTCTGTAAAGCTAGCCTGGAAAAAATGAAGGTTAAAGAAAGTAATAACTGCAATAGCTGGGAGTAGTGGAGACTGGCCATTGATGGAACTCTATTGGAGCAATAAGATGTGCTCTGGATTTTGAATGAAAGGATTTGGGGAGGTATTCCCATGTAATGGCTCCATGTGGAAAAAGGTGCCTCATGAATGCTAACCTTTCACCTGTTCTTTTGCCTTTATAACGAGACGTTTAGGATGAGGGACGCATGTAATGGAATGGGAATGGATGAGGCGTGTCTCGGTGTGTGTATTCATGTGTGTGGGGGGGAGGCAGGATGAAGCCTGACAAATGAGTTCAAACCAATTAGCTTGCACCCCTGCAGTGGAATGAAAATAGAATACATCTGAATTTTAACTTTAGTTGACTTCAAAAGGTCAGGGATCTCTCTAATCTCTGCTATCTGAGGGAGAGACAATTAATTGTGCTGTCCTGATTTTTTTATAGAGTCTAGGCAATGTTTAAAAGGAACAGAGGATAAACTGCACCAAACAGCAAATTCAGGTACAGGTTTCTTTTGGGTGGGGAGGCAGACTACATCATCAAAACAAAGAGCAAAAGTTCCTAGTTTGACTATTTCCCCATGAGTGCAGTGTTTTATGCTTAAACTAAAGGGGGAAGGAAAGTGTACTACATGCAATAATAAAGAACAGGGTTGCAAATTGATTTAAAAAGAATAAAGCAAAGTCCACATATCAACAAACTTAGCAGCTACAGGATGTAAAAATGCAATGCTGAGTCCCTCAATGTCCACAGCCCATTTAGACAAGCTCATCATAATTGAAAAGAAAAACATGTTGGACCCGCCACAAACAAATTAATAATCATACTAAAGCATCATGACAGCTGTGGCACAGAATAGATAAAATAATAAAATGATAATGCAGCAGTCACACCAGCCAGAGAAGAGCAATGGCTGGATCTACTACTGCTGTTGTCCAGCTTTAACTACTACTGCCCCTGTTATTACTGGGATCATACATTGATGTAATGCACTGAATAATGAACACAGACTCAGGTTGGTTGTCACTATGACAACCATAGCTCAGACTGCCACCAGGTGCCCCTTCCAGTATTACTAATACCATGTCTGCCAAATGTGACAAGGTCGACACGGTCCACAGCCCACCATTCTAGAGATGGTCCGATTCTATTTTTTGCTTCCCGATACCGATACCTGAACTTGCGTATTGGCCGATACCAGTGTGTCATATATTTCATTATATTTTGATATATCTGTATACTACTATCCCTGTAGGGATGTGATAGGATTTCTATCTTTGTTGTCGGTCTGGCTCAGGTTAAACTCTTTGTGAAACACCATGGAACTTTCTTTCATCATCCAGTTTGCCAGTCAGTTATAACGGAAAAAGAACATAAATAAACTACTTTAACGAAGGCTTTCTTTAAAGCTTTATCACGTGGTATCAGATCGGTGCATAAACTCCAGTACCAAAAAAATACCAAAACCATACCGATACTGGTATCAGTAGGGGAATATCTCTACACCATTCCATTGAATTATGACACTTACATCTGTATTGACACACATTCTGACTACATAAATCCTGCAGGGTGCGTTAGCACAACAGCAGTGTTGGTGTATGGCACATATTAGGGGTAGAGCCACACATCCAGCACCACAGCGGCTCAGCTGCAACAATATTCATGTTTTGATTTATTAGATAGGGGAAAAGCAACTAAGTTATCAAGTTAGCTCTGCCTCTCACAGTCACACACTCACAAACAGCTCACCAACCAAGGCACCCAGAAACTCATACTCACACGCATAAAACAGACCATTTACTGACAACGTCAATAATTCATAGTTAGACAAACGTGCACACAAAATGACCCTGAAGTTCTTAAATAATAAAAGCTTTAAATAACTAACAAAGGCCTTTTTGGCTCTTTGTGCAAGTAATCAAGGTATTTAATAGGATCCGATGTGGCTCTTTCCTTTTGGATCAACCAAAAATTAGAAAGGATACATAACTTGAAGAAGATTCAGCTTTCAGTTTGAATATCAGGTTGTTTGTTCAGCCTGTTCCCTTGATGTATACATTGGTGGAGTGCCAAAGAGACGAGCGAGGAAGATGGAAGGAAGAGATGCAAATTCTCTTTCCTTTGTGTGTCTGGGGCTCTTGAGGTAATAACAATGTTTCCCCATTAAATTGTCATTTAATTCTACTTGCTTCCTTTCAGCTGGGAAAACTGTAATACTATAGTTCTGAGACAAGGGCAGTGCATAATGTTACTTCTTGGTATATTTATGAGATTGTGGATGATGTGTACTGTTTGTGGTAGAAAATATAATGCACTATAATGCACAGAGTTACTGGTGGTCAGTGCTACTGGCTCATTTGCTTTTAGAAAACTCATTATGAGATGAATGCAAATGAGTGCAAAATAATGCAAAAGGCTTTGCTATTAAGAGCTTACTCCAGACACACATCAAAGCTCAGTACAGAAACATAATGTAAAAAAAGGAACACCAACAAAGACATGAAGAAAAAGAAATGTGTTGCAGAGATGCAGACAATTATTGCACCGTTAAAAATGACAGTGATGATAATTAAGACATTAACTGAGAGAGGAAACAGAAAACACAAGCAGATATAAAGTACATGCTGCTGAACCCTACCTTGACCTCAATGAAGTCTGGCTGGCCCAAAGCAATGAGCTCTGAGTAGGACTGCATCTCCTCCACATTCCAGGCCTTTACCAGCGTCAGTCTATACACCGTCCTCTGTCTCTGCAGTGAAGAAAAGGGTTGAAAAGTGAGGGCATAAATGTGGTATAGTTGTGGCAATAGTATGATGCATATTTAATGTATTAGACCCATTTGTTTTTACAATATATGTCATATAGATAATTTTTATCCAAAGCGACTTAAAATTGCTATATATCAGATCAACTATGGGTTAAGTGTCTTGCTCAGGGACACATTGGTTGATGTACCGTAGTGGGAATAAAACCAGAATCTCCCACACCAAAGACATGTGCCATATCCACTGCGCCATCACCACCCCCCCTTTTTTCTGCCATAATCCCCTTCTTAAACGACCACATTCAACAAAGACATTTACATTATTGATTGATCAAATTGTTTACATATCATGAAGACAAAAACACGCAGGCAAGTAGTGTTCAACAGCTTGGCATTGCTCGACAGATTCTGAGCCAACAACATGTTTTATAGAAAATTCAAACTTCTAGTTTAATTAAAAAAAAATGCTCATCATTGCAACTTCAATTCACACAGTTTCTTGGGCACTGTTATAAACCAGAATTAGATTGTAGGTGTTTTAGTGAGTGCTGCCATGAGCTAGGTGTTTGCTGGAGCAACGAAAAAAACTTAACACACTTGCTTGAAGCTCATACTGTGCATACATGTTGTTTATTCAAATCAGGGAAAACAGGCATGCATTGCTATCCTCTGGCATACGTCAGTATAAGATCACTAGCTGCCTCAGACAACTTCGCTCACTATCGCAGTTGTGCTGGTAACATATTTTTTATTCAAACCCACATTTCTGGAGTTATCCTCTTTTAAATAAATTACCATGACAGTTTGTTGTCACCAACATCTGTCCTCCACAGGCAACACAGCAGCTCACAGATGTCCTGTCAACCAGCCACTTTCTGTCTGAATAATACAGTAACAGAGCGGTTAAGGGAAGTGTTGCATGTTTACTAATGCTCCAACAACAGCTGAGTTGCAACAGAACTGGGAATTTGAGTAATTATTCCAATGCTTATATATTCCAGTACTCCAGCTACACCAGCTGTTAAAATGTCCCAAACCTCCCAATATTGGAACTCCGTAGCATTGTCAGTGAGTGAACAGGGAGGGAGTCGTCTATTGAACAAAATAAATAAAGAATAACCAGCACTATCAAATAAGGATGTGGAAGCAAGCTATATGTGAGCAGAACCAACCAAATGTCAGCGCAACAATTAGCGGGTGCATTACGGGTCAGAAGTGTGTTTTTTAATAGTTAAAAGAATTGCATTTGACCTTTAGGATTTTAATTATTCTGAGGCTGATGAGAGGCTATTCAAATTATTCCATGCTTGCTTCCACAATAAGTCCATACTGACAGAACACAAGGCTATATTTTCTACATTAACTTTTAATAATTGGAAGGATTAGACATTTTAAATGTATGGCTACTTAATGTTGTACAATGTTTTATTAAGAAAAGAATAAACATGAATATAACTTTGAAAAAATTATAGACTGGACAAGATAACCTAATGTGGACATCACTCTTTTTTTGGCTCAGTTAACTATCCCTGGATCAATAAAGTACTGACAAAAGCCCAGCTCACAGGTTAATGGTGTAGGCTACTGTTGTTTCTGTATTGCAGGAGAAAGAGGATTATCGAGAATATGATGGAGAGGAAGGCAGACAAGGAAAGACGGGGGGATGAAAAAAGGGGACTGGTGAGGACAGATGACATGAGAAAAGTATACCACACAGATACGTGTAAGTAAATGACAATGGGAGAAGAGAGAGGACATTTCTACACCCTCTCCCTCTCTCACTGGAAGGTTATCTATAACACTAGGTCCATTCAGCCCAGTAGGGAAGGTAATAATTGGCCAGTGGAAGCAGGGAGGTGAGGTATTTTAAGGGGCCTCTATTCCAAATCCAACACTTGAGGCACTCTATCAATCCCCTAGGGTACTGTCAGGGAGGCCAAGTGGAGGAGAACAGAGAGGGATAAGCAGTTAGAGATAGAGCCCACCATGAAACGCTGACTTAAGAATATGGAGCCAAGACAGGGGAAGATGCGAACAAAAAGAGAGTTTATTTTTGGAAAAAAAGGAAGTTGCATGTGTAAACGCACAAGTTCACATACAACTATCTGGAGGAAATATATATTATAATCATAATAATCATGCTAATAATGCTAAATAGCCATATATGCTTGTATGCACAAAAGTCTGGTTTGGGGTTGTGTTTTAAAATGGCATTTCAAAACCTTTGTTCATGAAACTATTGACTCACAGGGTCTTATATATTTATAACATAAGATTTAGATATTTAAAGCACATCCAGTGCACTCCATATAATTTCATCAATGATTGAATTTGCCAAGGGTCAACTCATGTCCAATCATATGACCGTACCTTTAAAATTATAATGACTGCTTCATATTTATCTCCATTCAGATATACCACGCAATTCACTACAACTGTGCACTGCAGTTTAAATACATCAACAGGAAGAGCTCACATTATGCTGGCTGCCACAATAAGCTACTTTCCCACTGAAGGATCAAATGACTATTCAAATGATTCCTCTTCAAACACATCACACTAAAAAGATACATAATGTTTAAAAATAATGTTATATTAATAATAATAATAATAATAATTGGTATTTTCATGCCAGAAATTGAGACCAGAGAAAAGAAGATTCATAAATATGTATATATACTATGACAGAGATCTGGGGACGTGATTGTTGATGCTCACATTTTCACAATACAGAGTTGTAACATTTGGCGTGATGCTCAGTGTCTAACATGTGCAATGAGAATGCTGGCCGGAAAATCTTGATATCATTAGCCAGCGGACAAAAGTGTCAGTCGGTGGTCCAGCGGGACTTGAGTTTGTGACTTGTGTCACTTAGAGGGTGGAAAATCGTAATATGTTATAATTACATATCCATAATCACCTGTCCAGCATCCTACATTAGAGGTGTGATGTTGACAGGTTGGTTGGTTGAATGTTCCATGACTATGATACTGTATGCGCACACACGCACGCACACATCATTATTATCATTATTTT
This sequence comes from Etheostoma spectabile, assembly GCF_008692095.1. Classification (NCBI taxonomy): domain Eukaryota; kingdom Metazoa; phylum Chordata; class Actinopteri; order Perciformes; family Percidae; genus Etheostoma; species Etheostoma spectabile. Next base: position 2,199,483 of record NC_045735.1, read on the forward strand.
TATTATTATTGTTGTTGTTGACAGGTTGGTTGGTTGAATGTTCCATGACACTGATATCGTACGCGCACACACGCACGCACACATTATTATTATTATTATTATTATTATTATCTTTATACGGTCTTTTTTCTCTCTATACTGTATTTTGCTGGAAACTGCTGCTGGGAATTTCGATTTCCTTGCGGGAGTCATCCCAAAAAGATTAATTAAGAGAAGTCTAAGTCTGAACAATACTTTTTTTGTTACCAATTTTATAAAATCCATTTAACAAAAACAAATTACATGACACATCACGGCACAAATCTTTTTCTTTATTTTTCAGCTCCCTGTCCCATGTTCACTGTGTGTAATGTAGAGTTTTTCCTCCGTGTCTCTACTAAGTGTAACGTAAGACAGACACTTGCCAGCATTTTCAAATATTGCTAGAAGCATTGGTAGAAAAGATGTACTTATCCCAGACGTCACAAATTTAAGACATTTATTTCAAAACAAGGTTGGTGCCCCATGAACTTTTGGCATCTATGAGAGCATATACAATCGCTTAGTCATGTCGTAGCTGGTCTACCATTGACAGTTACGGTTTTATGGCTTATACTCCAATTGTCAATGGAGAAATTGTATTGTATTCTTACTTCTGGAACTGGCTGCGGGCGGGACTGTTGAGGTCTATTCGATCTGTGCCTAAAACGTACTGAATTCGGTATCCGGCCCTAGTGGTCAGATAAAGAACTTGCCAAACACTCTAAAAGGGGTCTGCATTTTTTTAAACATTTAAAAATGTCACTATGTATCATACCATAATTAAAGTCTAAATTGAGGCGGCTATATGAGTCTGTATTCTAACAGCTTAGGGTCTATAAAATGTTGTAATGACTACATAAGGGGATACTGTAATAAATTTAAAAATGACCACAGACAGAAATTGAACATCTTAACTTTATAATGGCAGAAGGCTACTGATTTATTCAATTCTAAGATGTCCCCGTTATTTTCCTCACCCCTGCAGTTATGTCACATTGATATCTACTCGTTGGCATGGGGTGAAAATGGTGCTCTAGATTTAATCAGTCAATGATCGATTGCCAGGGATTTGCCTTGAGCCGCACAGTCACCAACACCTCAAGCTGAGTGGTAAGGAATTTGTCCATAGTTTAATAAAGCATTGAACAAAAAGAAGCCAGCCCATTATAGATAGGTATAAAACAGGGCCCCTTTGAGAAACTTCACAGCCCACATCTTTCTCAAGGTTGATTTGCCGATGCAAACCTGTTGATAACACATTTATTTATAGATCATAAATTATTAATGTGAAGACAGAGCTAGCAAACCAAACTACTACTAGGAAACCAAACTAACTCAGTGGGCAGTTTTACCTTCTCTCCCAGGGCCCTGAGGCTGTCCAGGAAGCGTGGCCAGAAGTCCTTGAAAAGTGGTCGGTCAATCCTCTTCAGACTGTCTTTGGTGCTGGCGTCCACACTAACATACAACTGGGTAACTGGCACCAGGCTCCTGGAAATTATAGAAAATATGGAGGAGAAATTCAGGATAAAATTGATTCAGTTTTGAGAGAATGAGTCTCCTTGGAAAGGTAGCACAAAGCCTATATGTAGAGAGCATTTGAAAAACAGAACTAAAAAGGAAAACAAATAATTTTATATAAAATTCAAAATTCAAGAAGTTAGTCACCCTCAGTGTCATCAAACCTTTACATACCCTCAAAACACACGGGTGTATTTCAGCTCTGAAGCACACAATTGTACTCCTTTATTGTGAGACAGAATAGCAAACATTTGGATCTGTCACTCAGCTTCACTCAGTATTTTCTTTTTCCATCTTGATTCAATAATATCCATGCAACAACATGAAACACTATGTAGTTGTGCAAAGAGCAAAGAATGTATTGCATAGACAGATGATGGCAATATAAGAGTTCAGAGGAGGAGGAAGCTGTGGAAAGTAGTGCTTCTAATCAATATTAAATAAGGAAAGACATTAGCTTATGGCACAATCTGTAAGAGCATGCAAGAGGATGCACCAGACTAGTAAACAGAACCAGAAAAGTGTAAAAGATTCCCATGACTAAAACAAGAAGGGCACTAACCTACAATTTGTCTTTAGATGGGAAATAACAAATAGTTGCTGTGCAAGTGAGACTATGGTGTAAAGATCCCAAAACAACCAATTAGCCAAGTGAGCAAGGAGAGAGAAAGTCTGGAAATTTAGATATTTCTACTTCTGGTAAATCTTCATATAAGAAACAGTTGGCAGACAGGAACAAAACAGCGGATTACTGCTGTCCTCGCCATCGAACTGCTCGATGCAAGTTAGCTGACATGTAAACTATGTCAGCAGCGTATGTCTTGATGACAATCTGCAAGGCTTCTGGACAGAGTGGCTTCTCGAGATCTTTTAGGTCAAAGTGTCATGTAGAGTGACAGAAACCAATGTAAACCTCTGGACATGTAAGCTTATTGTTTAAGTCAAGCGACAAAACAGCCTAGGGGTTTTTGTGCTTTCGCAAATAAGCTGCTTGACTCTGACTGGCTAACAGCTAGCCAATGAGAGTCTGGCTATCAGCATCCTTTACCCAGCGCAACGTTTATTTTTAAAGTTAGTATACTACCCAATCCCTTTGAGTTTAATAAGAGCTTTTGTGGAATCAGCAGAAAGTGGTCATTAGAGGGAATGCATGTTTCAGCACTCAAGCACATTCATTTATTTAATTATATACATTTATTTCATCCATTAAACAAACAAATAATCAAACAACTTAATGCAAACACCAGAAAAGAAGAAGCAGAAAAGAAGATTAATCGTATATCTTCTGCCTCTTTTCCACAAAACATACATAAAAAAAATAATGCATTGGTCGCGGTGTAAAAAGGGTCAGTTCATCCAAATGACAGAAATGACATTCCACCCATCCTTTCTAGCACCTGGTCATGCAGACAGACTCAGTTTAAGCTGCAGAGGTTTTCACATGTTTGCCTCTGAAATTTCTCCTAATACAATAGAAGTTCATGATATTTTGTTTGGGCTGCTCAAAGCACTAAAGATTACCTTTTTATATTTTTCGGACACTTTGACCCAAACAAACAACTTCATTCAACACTATTGTGTTGTACCCTCCTTGTTAAAGGACACACAGCACTTATGATTGTGGTGACTGAACCTTTGATCCTTCCTGACAGGGAAAACAATCTAACTGCTGCGACATTACCTACTTTCAAATTCATCCCTGAACACTTCAAAGAAAAGAGCCTGCGTAGGCAGTGGGTAAAAATATACTACAGAAATGATAATGAGCCACCCACACACACAAACAAGTTGTGGGAGTCTGTACCTGATTTCCTGCGGGAATTGTGCATTGGTGACCAGGAAGCTGGAGATGCGATGAGAGTGGAGGAGGCGGATGAAGGTGTTGATTTCGGGGTACATGATTGGCTCACCCACCAGGGAGAGGGCACAGTGCTTGACTGCCAAGCCCTCCTCATAGCGCTCGGGCTTCACTCCAGGGACACCTGGAGGGAGAGAGGTCAGCACACACACAGGTCACTCCATCTTTGACTTAATCTAAGTCTCCCAACAATGAAATGAGGGGTCCTCACATCAATACAGCTGTCAGAATCAAAACAGCACTAAAACGGTAAATCACAGCATCTGGTGAGGCTTTGAAGTGAGATCAAACTGGGTAATAATTACATACCGTACATCCAAATAGGCACAAAAGATATGTGTGGTGCTCATGCTATTATTAGTTCCTGAGTATTAGGGATGCATTTCATAAAGTGGTATTACTTAATAAACAAAGAAAACAATTTACTTAGAATAGTTGAATATACTGTACAACAAAGAACACAGTACAAACCTCAGCTATAGCAGACTGAAGTCATGAAAGGGCGTTTGTATGACACGACAAGTCGTATGCCATTACTGGCGTGTTATCAAGACACGTACTTGCTTTTTAGCGTGTGTATTGATGCCGTTTGGCCTCCATTGACTAACATTATCTCACGATTGCGTGTGAATTTACGCCATAGCGAGTAGTACGAAAGGGTGAAAATCCAGTTGGTCAGGGTGGTGGATGGGTAAAACACAGAACTTTCACCGGACTTTCACCCAGGAAACCGGGGATTGTGACGTTTCCTATACTCGTATTATCTGCCTTTCACATTTGGATCATGACCATAAGCCACCAAATTTACAAACAAAAATTATATAAATAACTACATAGGACAACCAAAATTAGATTAATGAACATAATCAGCCAAGAAAAAAAAGATGAGAGACGATGTGAGTCTTTCTTTGACTATGTATATTTAAAAACCTATGATTTGATTAAGTCTGCTTTTTAGATTTAGAGGGGGGTCGGGAGGTAGGGGGGTATGAAGTAAAGTAACAGCTGAACAGATCATATAGGCCTGCTTTCTGCTGACAGTATCATGTATTAAAGGCTGAATGGTGTGCCAAGAATTTGATGTAGACAGGGAATAAACAAATAAAAAGAGTAAAGGGAAATTGTTTCAGACACTGCCATGGGGATTTAATGTGATATCGCTGTAGATGGAGCAGATGTGATTTGATTTAAAAGTGAATGCTTTGAATAATTAAATACTTAACTTCGGAGTGTTGCCTTAATATGCTCTATACATTATTTATAAGTGTTTGCAACATTTTGTACGGTCGAACCACAAAGCAGCTGTTACTGTGCTACTATTCAAGGACAAATACAATCTCGCAAAACAGCTACAAAGACAAACTCTTTTCATATTAACCAGCTGAGAGGATGATGCATGTGTGTTGAGTGTGTGGAACCTTATCGAATGTATATATTTTATGGTGTTAGAAATGTGAAGTTCTATTCCACATTCTCATTAAATTCCCTCCCTTGATGACCTTTGGGGGAGATCTCTCTTTCTGAAGTGGATCACTCAGGTAAAGATTTTGGTTACTGAATTAGAAGCCGCAGACATATGGAGCTAGATTTGTTTCTTTGTTACATGTGAGAAAATAAATGCTCTGAGAGAAGAAGAAAAAAATGTCTGAGAGAAAAAGTTATCACACAGATAGAAAAAAAAACATTTGAGATAAAAAATGTTCATACCAAAAACAAAAAAAATCTCTCTCAAAATACTTTTTTAAACTCTCAAATATAGATTTTTTGTTATCAGTGTGAAAAAAAAAAAAAAAAAAAAATCTCTCAAAACGTAAAATCTCACTCAAAATCCTTTCTATGACAGTGACAATGGTCACCGACAGATAACTGGCAGGCAGCCCACTTCTGAATAAATGCCTTTTATTTACTAAACCCTTTTTAACAGTTAAACTGAAACACTGGCAGTGAGCTCACTTTGTAACACACGTTGTAATGCTCACCTAGCTGCTAGGGTGGCACGCCCTCATTCTCTGCTTCTGACTGGCTTGTGTTGCTCATACTGAGCATGTGCAACTCCCAACAAAGATGGAACAGAAGTGAGAAGTCTCACTCAGTGGCTAAAACACAAGCTCAACACACAGGTTGAAAAGAAGAGCTGGAACAGTGTGCAGTACAACAAAAATATGACGTTTTGAAAATTAAAATGTGTAAAGTTATGAACAATTATGAACCTGAAAATTAGCATCATATGACCACTTTAATTGATAAATTATAAATTGAAAAACATTCAAAAATCTTAATCTATCACAACAATAGAGCAGTGAAGAGCTTGTTTAAAACCTTTAAATCCATCTTTAATACAAACAATTTTCCAATCATGTTTTCTTTAATAAATGTTGGTTTATTGTCTCACCAACATGTTTTGACAACATTTCTTAAAACCTGTCAAAGTAAATCTGTTTAGGGAATACTCGCAGGATGATCACTAAATTCAGTTTGAACTGAGCTTTGGGCATCCAACTCGTGGTCCTAAGCCAATGCTGGCAGCAGCCAGGGAAAATCAGTCCCAAGTGCCAACAGTATTGGTACATGCAGCAGAAATGGAGCCCAGGTAAGTAGAGAACCCTAAAGGAGCTGCTGATTACATGAAACTGACAAACTGGTTCTGTTCTGCAGCCCAGAGTTCACCGTCCTAAATTAGTAGCAGTAACTGTTTTGCTTTTTTGGGAAACGCTCTTGCAGGCAGGCGGTTACTGCGCGGCAGTGTGAAACCAGCTTAAGTGCGGTTACAGCTCAATGTTGATAGGTTTTGAGAAAACAAAGACAGGCAAGTTGTGACAACAACACAATGGAGGTGCCAGGTGGGGAAATTAAATTGTGTGTGGGGGTTGAGAGGTGACTGATGAGGTAGTATAGCACAATGTGATTAAAGGGAAGACAGAACGTTTGGCATTTTGATATTCACTCTGCTTCACTACACATTGGGCTACAAAAGGTCATGAGCCGTAAATTGAAGATGCAAAGTGTGCCTGACGAAGACCATGTGCTGTGTGAACATGACGAAGATGATGTGTCTTGTAAGCTATTGTGTCTGTGTTTATTTCTACAACAAATGATCTGCACTCAACAGTGCATCGAATGGATAGATAGACAAATAGCCAGACAGACAGCTAGAGAAACTAGAGTAAAACCAAAAGGTGGAGCGGGCACAAACCCGTTTGCATGTGTGACCTGCTAATGGACGAACCTCTGAACTGTCGAATCATGCTCTCGTGCTTCTCCAAGGCCTCCTGCAGGATCTTCTCAGCAGGGTCCATCTTCCAGCGCCACTCTGTGCCCACAGGGTTGGTGTGGTGTCTGTTAGTTGAGCACATAGATAAACAGATAAGGAATAACAGCAGACATACTGTACCCACTCAGTTAGTAATGTTACTATACCCTCTGTTTAGGGCTGTGACAAGACGCTCGCAAGATGAGAGGAGACACAAGATTAGCTTCACGAGAACAAGACAAGATTTTAACACTATTTTAAAAAGCTATAATTAAGAAATATGACTGAAAAGAGAGAGAGAGGCCTTACCCTCCAACGTTCTCACGCTGGGTTTTGCCGGTAGCTTTGTATGATTGCAACTACCTCTCTGCAAAAGTGAATGTAAATGTAAATGTACTGTATTTATATAGCGCTTTTCTAGTCTTAACTCAGAGTCAACTTTGGCGAACGGGCGGTGGATCTTCTATGGTAATTTGGAGGTCAAAGCCAGCCTTATCTTCAAAGCCAGATGTATTATAAGACCCACCAGGTCAGACTCTGTCAACTGGGGGCTGCTCTGCACTTGACAATTTTTACCTCGTCACATTAAGTCTCGTCAGATTTTACTTCTGTTCACTGCCTGCTGGAACACTAAGTATCAACTGACAGCCAGTATTGCTCCAATGCATTGCTCTGATTTAGATTGATTTATGGCCATTAGACTGGGGTCATTTGACACGATTAATACTTAAACACTTTAATTACATTCAGAAGAGCATCCTTCAAACAAAGGGAAAAAATATCAAGACCAAAGAAGTTTATTCTCAAACATAAGGTGAATTTGAGGGCTGCGACTTGTCTCCCCCTATTAGACATAAAAATCATACTGTAAAAAAAAAAAAAAAAGCACCTTCTATGGGTGATAATAACACATACTGACTGTCCAAGTGTGATGTCTAGGTGCAACAACAAATCCTGGAGGCATCCCAAATTCCAGTCTGTCGCATGCATATGCACACACTCGCCCACACATACTGGCCTTGCACATCACATTTAATTCCACCTGTTGCTACAAAGAGGTGGATGGCGGGGGCAGCTGCAACAATACATCTGTGCCCTGAAATTGCTTACTGGTACTTCCTGTCATCACGCATAGCTGCCTTAAGGGAGACTGGCATATATGTGGTGACAGGGAAGCAGTTACCGCGGCCCATTCTGACAGCGACCTTTCAGTGCTCGACACAGTGGCCTTTCTTTAAAATGAAACTTCAGGGGAGTAAAAAGCCCAATCTCTCGCCAGTGTCATTATGAATCAGTGTCCACCTTTAGGCCTCGCAGTTATGCTGGCCATTCGTCTTCTGCGAGGAAATCATTAACTGGTTTGCCACAGAGATATCATCGCTCAATGTGTAAGTGATCATGACTAACGAGATAAACAATTTAGGTAACCAAGACAAGGCGAAAACTAAGCATGCAAATACCAAATATAATTGTTGTTGTTTGCACCATAGACATGTGTTGCACTCTTAAAAAACATGCTATTTAACAACCTAAAGTTTAATGTGACAGCAGTAGACTTTAAAAAATATAATCCTTTTTTTTTTTAAAGTGTTCAACAAATCAGTAAAGGAATATATGATACCAAAATATTAGGGGTACACCTACGCTGACCCAAAACTATATTTGCAGCAATGAACAATTTAAGGGACGGTTAGCCACTGGTTGGCCCCCCGAGGGCCAGCAACTTTGATAAATCACAGTTTAAGCAAGCCTGTTTACCTATTGCTTAACATTGGCTAACTTTGTAACAAAAGGCAAATTAAATGTCTTGAATTTCCCAAGATTGTCCCTCATACCTGAGTTGAAACCAAAAATAGCCAACAACAAACTTTATGTACTTTATTTTAAGCACCTGGGCCGGTTTTCCAAAAACATTTTAGACTGGTCTGTTTTGCTCTTAGATTAGTCTGCGTGCGTGGCCTGGTTCGCTCAGCTGGTAGAGCAGGCGCACATATATAGAGGGTTTACTCCTCGACGCGGGTTCGACTCCGACCTGCGCCCCTTTGCTGCATGTCATTCCCCCTCTCTCTCCCCTTTCATGTCTTCATCTGTCCTGTGAAAATAAAGCCCTAAAATGTAATCTTAAAAAAAAAAAGGTAAGTCTGTGTACTGAAAGTTTTTCTTTGTATTGTTGCACTCTTTGAAATGTAAAACTTTTTTGTAATTTGTTGAGCTTTTCAAGAAGGCAAACATTTTCTGATTGAGTGGATCGAGCTGAGTGATATGAGGCCGTGGCTCAGCCGCCTTTTTGTTCTTAGTTTAACCAGAATTCATAGCAAATTAGTCAAGAACAAGATCGCTTAGTGCAACAGATCAATTTAAACTTCAGACTTGGGCTGGGCAATATTATATCGGTATAGCGATATGAGACTAGATATGGTCTTAGATTTTGGATATTGTAATATTATACAAGTGTTGTCTTTCCTGGTTTAACAAACTGCCTTACAGTAAAATTGTCATTTTGTGAACTTACCAGACTGTTCTAGCTGTTCTATTACAGCATTTGCCTTTACCACGTAGTTATTAAATCCATGTTACTGATAATTATATATCAAAACTATTTTGTGAAAGCACCAAATATCAACCCTACAATAATCGACATCAAGGTATTTGGTCAAACTTATTGCGATATTTGATTTTCTCTGTATCGCCCATCCCTACTTCAGACTACTGGCTTGATCCAAGCCATATTCAAAGTCTATCTCTGTGAAACTGGCCTCTGCACTTTGCAATGGCTTTAATATTTGGGTACATACCTCCAGCAGAAGACACACTTGTTAGCACAGGCGAGGCTGGGGGTAGTCTCCATGCACCGGTGGGACTCAATACCATAGAAAGTGTGCTTGTAACATCCTCCTCTCCCTCGCAACATGGACTAACCAACAGAAACAACACCTTTAGTGTGATTCTTGCAATTTGTTAGTCAAAAAGTAAAATGCGTTAAAAAGAAGGGTACATCCTGTTACCTTGGTCCATCGACAAAGCTTCACTCCTGAGTGACTTCCAATTAGTTTGTACCCTGCACAGAAAAGAGAAAGAACATTTTGTTTGACCCAAACCACATGGACCAGATTCAAAAGAACATCTGAAATAAAGCGCATAGCGTCAACTCAGGGCACGTCAGCAGTAGGAAGGAAGGGTAGTTTCGATAAATTCTCTTTCAGCACAAAAAGGAGGATAAAGTTCTTTACATTCACTTTCTTTACAAGTCTGCCTCTCTATCCTCTTATATTACCACGGCCTAATACCACTGGCTACGCTTGAGTGAGTCCTTGCAGGCTTTTTACACATCCTCCTCTGATGTCTGTCAAAGAGAAAAGCTTCATCTGTATCACTTAATCTGCTGAGAAAAACCAGAACATGATATTGGGATTGCCTCCAGGGGAATCAAGAAGGGGTCACTTTTAAAGTCCCAACGTTTAAAGATACTTTCTGCAAAAGCAAAACCGTTTGATGTTGAATTCATATGGAACCCTATGCATTTTGCCATTGTTTTTTTTGTTGTTGCTGAAATCTCTCATTACAACAAAGCAGGACATTTGTGTCAGGGTGTGGATGAGCTCTCACAGTTTGCAAAGATGTCAGGTTTGATGCTAGATGAGTTGGACAAAATTGGTATTCATAAAGGCTATTTAGAGTGTATTTGTAGAAATTATGAAAATACTAATTTTTGATTTGCCACCTGAGTGAAACAGCTTGCCATTGATCACAGATGTTATTTTGATAAGCAGAAAAAACACTTACGTTGAATGCACAAACACAGTTTTATATACATGTATTAATTATTATTTTGAACACATGCTGTACAGTTTCCTCTCTGAGGCATGCTGACCAGGATCAAATTTATTTTCTACGTGAAGCACGTCCTCTTCTAACCTGGCTCTTAGCAAACCAGATACATAAAAATGACATAATTGCAGGCAAAAAGACTGTGGAAAGCACGGTAAGGAACTTGGCCAAGCAGTTTATTTAACCAATTAAAACATTTGTTAGAGAAATTGATTTCCAATGCCTCCATGTCCTTCAATGTGTCAGTGGAGAGGATTAAGCTAAAGTGAGGGGGGTGGATGGAGAGAAGAAAAGAAAGGTCTTTCTATTTTCTCTTTATTATCTCTGAGAAATAGCATAAGTTAAAAAAGAACAATATGTGTGACGAATAATTGTGCCTTAAACAGCTTCACATGGATGCTTCATAACAGCAAAGAATCTAATGCATGTATGGTTGTTCACCTGTGCAATGCCTGGTTGGCAAAGAAATACTAATTTTAAATGTACAGTACTAAAATATATATACAAAACACCTTCACATCTTAAATTCTTCTTAATAAGACATTACTCTGGTTGAAAAAAAGAGAAATTTATAAACTAAAATAAACAGATTAAAAATGGAATAAAAGTCTGTTACTCATCTGTTTCTGTGATAATATCAATGACCATCTGCTTTTCAACTACCTCTTCAAAGAGGACTTCAATTTGCCACTTACAGGTGGTCTGCTACTACAAATAGCTGTTGAATAGAAATAAATTCCAATAAGCCTTCAATCTGTATAGTACAAAATACAATACAGATTAACTCTCTAGTGGGCCAACTGTGGACTTTACCCTCCTGTTGTCCTCGGGTCAAATTTGACCCGTTTTTAAAAGTTTCTACATCAGAAATTTGGGATTCATGTGAAAATTCTAGTCTTCTGAGCCACCGCAAACCATTATCTTAAATGTGCAGCACTTTGATAAAACTTTCTTGGACATTACACAAGGGTTTTACTAGATGTGTGACTTCTGCATCCATGTCATGCCAGAATGAGGCTTTACAGGAAATTAAGCTTTCCAAGACCCAATATAATTAAAATAATGCCAAAACTTTCATCCTTCATTCTTTTATTGCAAATAAAACAAATAGTCTGGCGGGACTGACTGTTGCCAACACAACACTATAAAACATTTGGCTAAAAGCAGTGAAGTCTTGCTCACAGAGTTCTATTTATAGAGTGTTGTGTAATCCAACAGTGGGGACTTACTGGCTGAAAATGACTTGCTTGTGCTGTACTAGTGAATGGATTAAATGGAGACGATTGTTTCAGACAGAACTAGTATGTCAACAACCAGACCCAGGCTTTCTGAAAGGCACCCACCTACACATAGGGCATATGGATACACTTCATGTAGATTATTTACCCGAAAAACAAGATGCAATATGATAAATACGGAGCCAATGTTAAGCATTAGGACAGAGCATTCAGATTTGACTTCAATCAATCAGAACCTTTCACATAGGCAGCACTACTCTTAAAATATTTCTACTAGATAATTACACATATTCATTATCTGATTTGAATTAAACATCCTTTTTTTATACTGGGTGGAAAGTGCTATTGCCTGTACATACACAGGGTTATCTTGTGTGCATGTTTAATTAAAGAGATTTCAGTGAGTTAATTATGAATTATTATTAACAACCTTACTTTTTTGAAATTAAACATATAGTATTATATCCAATAAGACTGACTTCAGCACGTAGTCTGGATGTTGAATTTATGAGCACTACCATGTTAAGACCAGCTCAGAGTAGTTTTATTGAGGTTTTGGTGCGGGAGGAGAGAAAATTGAGACTCGGACTGCACCGTGAGGACAGGAGGACGCAGAGACATTATTGGACTGCGATGTATCATTAAGTGTCATTAGACAACACACATTTCCCAGCTACACACTTCTCCTCATGTAGCACCACTAACTAGCTTTAACCACCTTCTCTATCAGGATGTCAGAAAAAAAAGGCTGGAACACAAGATGCAATATTCACAGCTGATTTAACTTCATCATACTCCAACCAGAAGTTCCAATGTGTTACTTCTTTCTGTGTCGTATGCCAAAGTAATAAGCATTTGAGGCCAGTAAACAGAATACTTGATGAATTACAGAACACACTGTTAAGTACCTGAGGTAAATTGTGTTTGAGAAGGGACAACCTCTGCTAGTGCCTTTGATCAGGGGGGAATGCTTTTCAGGAAAATAAAATCTATGATTCACTTCTACCCTGGCCATTTCTGTGTGTTTGCTAGATTTACTGCTGAAATTAAAAATAATGACATGCCTCATAACTTTTGTATTAAAGTCAATTACAACTTTGCTGCCCCTGTGGAAAGAGAAAGGTTAAGAATATGCTGACAAGCAGCTGGTGTGTAATGGGATTTTATTGCAAAGCAGTGCAGCTAGATAATATGAATATATTATCAACAATCACCAGTGACACCAGCAGATGTTCTTTTGGAACTTGCTGCACAGTTTTACAAACAAGTCGAATGAAATGATATTCCACAAATCACCGTTATAGACAATATTGATGTTCTCTTCATCATGTTTCTAATGTGTTGTAGTTTGTGTTAGTTTTCTAACCTTTGACTTTTACTGAATATAAATCTCCATTTTACTCACCTTGTTTTGTCAGTGCCCCTCTAAGGGCAGGGGTGATCATCTCTCTTCTTTCCCCGTCATCTTCAATCATCTTCACGCCGTTCAACTTGGATAGCTTCACCATCTGGCCGTCTCCTCCACCCTCCTCCTTGCTCTGTGGCAGGAATAAAACTCAAGAATCACTTAATGTTTATAACCATAAAAAGAACCATGAAAAGAAAAAAAAAGAAAAAAAAATCAGGCTCTACTCAGGTTTGCTGTGTTGTAACGGCAGTCTGTCACAACTATACAATCTATACTACTATATAACTATAATGTCGCAAATGTAATGCTAAGAAGAGGAAAAAAGAACAAAGAATTCAGCTGTACATGCAACATACGTATATTATACAACTGATTGTCTTGGGAGAGAGATCATCACTCTCTAAGGTTTCTTCAAATTTTTCCCTGTCAAAGAGTTTGTCTGCGGGTTTTTTTCCTGATCTTAACCCTTGTGTTGTCTCCCCGTCAAAAGTGAAAATCAACACTTTTGTTGACATTTTTTATCGATGTTTTTAATTTTTTCTTACATTTTTGTCCCTTTTTTCAATGTTTCTTTTTTTGACGTTTTCAACACTAGATAACACTAACAAACGATGTTTGTTGATGGATAACCGCAGACAGGAATATATAAACTTTTACTCAATACTATTTCAAAAACACTTCAATTTGTTTTTCAAATGCTAAAAAATTGAATAAGACGCCCCAAAATTAATGAAAGTAGAGATTTGTACTTGCCAAAGAGCATTGTGTTGAATCAATCATGTTATTTTGGGTAATTAAAAAGAACATTGATATAGGAAAACGGGTCAATTTGACCCAAGGACAACATGAGGGTTAAGTGACGCTTAAAAAAGGACAGAGGGTGTTGTATGCTGTACATATTGTAAAACCCCCTGAAGCAAATTTGTAATATGTGATATTGGGCTATTTAAATTAATTAAAAATGACTCGACTGTCATCATCCTGTGTAAGAAAGTTGTCCATTAATCACACCTGTCACTGGAATACACTTGAAAGTCCTACTAAATGGTAATGCTGATTAAACTGCTGCAGGATGCAAGATAAATTTCTAAAATGTTATACAAGTTCAAGGGAACCAAGTTAAAAACAAGAACTTTCAAAAGATTTCCTCCAAAGCGTTGATGTTGGACAGGACTGAAGATCGAGGGTTGGGATTCTGCAGTCCTTGTATGACTGTGTGTCACATAACCATTTACCATTGCATGATCATTAGAAATAAAAGGGACATCATCATGTCCGCACAGTACGGGGTCATCTTTGATTTAGGCCCTTCAGGGGCACAGTGAAATGCAACAAAAGGTTCATAGCATAACAAGAAAAGTGTTGGTCTTTAAAACACAACGCCTGATTTGATGCCAAAGCTGCGGCAGCCTTTTTGTTTGGAAGATTAACAACTTCCTTCAGGCTAGGATAACATTACTGCAGTTTACATCATTTGTATGTAAATGTAAATATCTTAGAGATATGCTGCTTACAGATACAACAAAAGATTGATTAGATCCTGCTAGAAAAGTTGCCCCAGTGCATGGGAACAGGTATTAGTTTTTTAGAAAGGCATGATGGACGAGTTGCCTTTGCGATTAACAATGTTAGATGACAGCTTCACCCAATTACTGGGCTGCTACCACTGCTACGGCATGTCTATGGGGATCTATATGTCAGCTTCTCAGCACAGCAGCGCTCATAAGGGACTGATACTATGTCAGCAAACACTGACAAATGTTTGTATGTGTGTATTTCTGAAGTGAGGCTTCAATTCACCTGTTCCTGTGCAGCTCGCTGTAGGGCGCTAACCGTAGCTCACTGGCCCATGTGCTTCAGCCAAGACAGTCTGAATACCAATTGATTTAAAGTCATGCAAACATTAGCCATATTCACTGGAAAACCATGTGTTCTCTTAATTTCAATCTTTTCCAAATAATTCCCCATTGGAGTCAGTGATCTCCAGAGAATATTGAGCTTTTGCTACTTAGAAAGTGTCGTTTCTATACAGTCATGTTTGTGTCCACCTGAGAAATGTCTAAAATGTATTCTCCTTTTTGCTGTTTTAGTCTTTACCAACTCCTAAGAGAAATCTGCTAACTGCTCCACTATGTTTACCAGCTAGTCTCTAACTGTGTTGGTTTGCTGTTTGGTGCTGAGCAGGTAGTGTACAGGGGGTTATAACAGCGTTTCTTTGAAAAAAGGTTAACAGCTGCTTCTGAAAACGACATCATAAGAACAGTTAGGGTGAACCAGAACCGTAAAGTTGTGGGCCGGATGGCTGAAAAATGAGCTTAAACTCACTATAAAGCTCAGTAAAGCCGAGCTGCAGATACAGGGATATCATTGGGTCAATGATTTGTACAAAAACAATATCTGGATTACAGCGGTAAAGATGAATTAATTAACTAATTAAACAGAAAACGTATCTTCAACTATGTGAACGGTTTATCAATTGTTATCAATATTTTTCAAGAAAACATTTTCTAGTTTCAGCTTCACAATTGAAGATTTGCTACTTTTCTCTGTTTTATATAGGCCTAATTGGATAATTAATAATAACGATATCATTTAACATCCATCTCTGACATTTTCCACTACTTTGTTATACTTTATAGAACAGACAGGGGATGCTGTGAATAAATAAGCCATCGTGCTATGTCACAATCGTCCCACATCTCATGCTTAGGTGGAAAAGGATCTGGTGTTGTGCTGAATTTTGACATTTTGACATTAATCTCTCAGCAAATTATGTGGGGTTGCTGCTTTACATTGGGTGGTTTAAAAAGGATGCTATCAGCCATTCTCTATCCCTGTTATCAAGCAGTCAATAAGGGATGGCATCAGCCACCTAGAGGTTCAATCATCAGAAAGCTGTGGCCCAAATAGCAAGTGCAAGTCCGTAAAATATCTAAACTGGAAATTTTGTAGCCTTCAATTTAAACCCCAACATGGGATTTATTACTCTCAGCCAGCACAAATGGTCACCTTCTCTTACTGCATCCCTGAAATGCAAGATTCTGACCACATTTGCAACATGTAGCCAACAGTGCAACAATCTGTCCCTGTGGTGTCTGCGTGCAGCCCTGACGATTCATCTGGCCTTAGTCTCTGGTTCCCACTGCTCGGCATTCGCCCTCGCTCGAGAGCTTGCAGACATCGAGTCATGCCCGGGCCTGTCTGGACTAACAGAACTGGGACATCTCACAGCACCGTGTTCAGCTCTGGAACCATGACACAACGTGGGGCTGATGCAGACAGACAGAGCAGCGATAACACACAGAGCAAGCAGGTGATAACAGGGACAAAAATAAAGGTAATTGTGAGAGAGAGAGAGAGCACAAAAGAGGGGGGGCCAAGTAGAAATAGAGAAAGAAGACTTGGGAACAAAAGAAATTATATAAAACCTCAAAAAACAAGATCGTAATTAGCTTAACACGCCGGCTGTTACCAACAGATTACCAGCTGTTACCTCAGATACCCTTGCCCAAGTTATTATATTTATTATCAATCAATCAATTGAAATTATGTAAAATACATAGTCATAGATTCTGGGTTTTCCCAATGAGATATAGGAAATAGATTTTTTTGTTTGGTGAAGAAAAAAAGAAAAAAAAATCTTTTGAAGTGAATTATGACATCACACACAATTATAATGTATTTATCTGGTCACTTAATGTAGCAGATATGTTATTGGTATGGAACCTGACTGACAACCTGCTTTAATTGACACATATTTGTCATGTAAAAGACAATCGTGTTGTCAGCAGACTCCAATCGTTTTGAACTATGTCAACACTATCTTGAGGAAACACAACAGCCATTTTTAGTGAAAGCCATTCATCTCTGTAATCTCCTATTAAAAAGGTAAAAAAACGAAACAAAAAAACATCCAAAACCCAGCACAGAAAACTGTGTGGCTGCTCGAGTTAATGATCCGTTCACACTAGCACCTATCTGACAACAGTCCCACGGCATGAAATGGACCACGCAGGCCGAAACCGAAAGGAGGACAAAGCTTAGATGCCCATGCAACAAACTTTAGTGCAAAATCAATTAGAGAAACAATGGAAATGAAGCCTAGGGGCACTTGCCAGAATACTAAGACTGCCAAAGACTGAAATAGACTAAAGATTGGGCAATATGAACTCTGTGCTCTGGCAGTCAACCACAGCGTGCCTGGTAATCTATCCTAGTGTACACTTGAAAGAAAAGAAAAAAAAACAGTTGTGGGAAATAGGTCTCACCATTCAGTTTTAGCAGTAAACCAGTCATCTTCATTTCTGCGTGGTTACAAACACCACGGACATCAATACAGACAAATCCATCTGTGCCGCATTTAGCTCTGCAGCCATCTGCTTGTTATGGACTGGCCTCAACTAACAGGCATGATGGCAAAAAACATTTAGTAATGGAGAAGAAACTTACTTATCCAAGAAAGAGATGACTCGTGAAGAAAGTAGACAGCTAGATAACTTAACTAGAGGCATATGTTAGTTTGAATGGTAGCCTATGAAATGCATTAGTGAGGGAAAACAGCCGTAATCTCTAGATAGCCTGATTCAAAACCGGACTGACTTTTGTAAAGTGTGAGAATTTTGTATCCTCAGCGTGGGATGTAAATGTTTAATAATTCACTGACATTTCAACAAATAATGCTAAACACCTTGGATGCCATTTTGGACTAAATTTTAAGAGAATATATTTAATAATCTGTTCAGTTGACATCCATAAAACCAGAATCAAGACTAACCACTGGACTAAAGGAACACATTAGTGCCAGTTAATGGAAATGTGATGTTTGCTGCAAGCTCATAATTTGAGTTTTACTTGCCACGTAGGAAAACATATGCAGTGACCTTGCCGTATTGGCCAGTAGGGTCCGGGTTTTTTGATGGTTTTCAGTGGTTCAGTGGTTCAGTGGTTCCTTACCATAGGCTCTAATGGAGAAGAAATGTGAGCTAACGTCCATAATATTAGGACTTTGGATTAGATTTTTTGACAGTTTTCAGTGATTATGAAGAGCAATACGAGAGAGAAATTTGGTAATCATTGATGACTGTTTAGGTACATTAAACCACGTTAAGCTTTATCCTCGCTTTAGGCACCAATGAAGAAGAAAACGTTAATGTGAGATAACTTCTATAATCGATGGATTTCAGTTTAGTTTTTTTTGACAGGCTTAAGTGTTCATGACAAGAGATGGCCATGAGAAATATGGTGATGATTGATCGTTGTTTAGGTACATTAAACTACGCCCCCCCCCCCCCCAAAGTTTAGCTTCAGTTTGGTTATGAAAAGGCAATAAAAGGTAATAAAATCTGCTGATGAGCACAGAGAAATCATGCAAGTAAGTGTGGTATTAAAGTGGTTCACTCAGAGTTTTGAGTTGAGAGAGCCTCTGCCATCACCTAGTGGTCGAACACAGCCAACGTGAGCTCCCACCTGCAGTTATACATGGTTGATCTCCAGCTCCTTTTGTAATACTGCAACACTGAGAGACTTTATAACCGGAGACTAAAGCTTTCAAAATCCCACAACATATTCATCTTGGTAATCATCTTTAAAAATAGTTAATAAACATCTGGCCCTCAGCTGGCTCTATATTGTAAATCAGCTAACCAACGTCCTTTTCACACTTAATTTGCAGCTTGGCTAAGTACTTGTTTCTTCTTGGCAATATCAAATGTTTAATCCTCAAACTAATTACATCTTGCACTGCCTGCCCCGTGTGACCGAATTATGCAAAAACAACACTAACATGCTATGTTATGTCATCCTGACATTCAAGTGTGATGATGCAAGTCATAACTTTTTATTTTAATTACAAGAGGACTTCCCCACGATGATCTAGCAGTCAAAAAGCACACTGGATAGCTACATTTCTTCTTATTTCATTCCCCTCACTCTCACAGCTTCGGTTTTCCCCTCAGTCCTTTCACTACATGTAAAGGAGACCGATTCCGAGTGCCTATTCCTTCATATTTTTTTATTGCTTTTCTTGAGTCACTCGTTCCTCACAAGTCTGTGAAGTGGGCGTCCTCGCTCTTACGCAAGCCTCCGCTTCTCGCCTGCCGGGGTCTGGTGTCTATCAATCCATCTGCCATTTCTACTTCAATGACACTGATTTTCTCAACACACTTACTGTAGATTGGACTGAGGTGTTGGAAGCTTAATGCCACAATGGTGCTCGCTAAAAGACCTTAACATGGAAACACTGATAATGAACCTGCAGGTTGATGACTGGAGAATCCAGTTATAAATGTTCAACAACAATGTAAGTGTAATATTGTGAAGCAGGCTAAGCACAGTAAATTTAACTCACATTGAAAAGTACAGTATACACTGTTTTTCTGTGGTGTTGCCTGAACGGTGGTGGTTTTCTGAAGCTAGGGAAAGGGGGTTTGAAGTAAGTTATTCTAAGTTCCTTTTGTTCAAGATAAAATAATGCAGTATTTATTAATCCTGCTAAGGGAAATTACAATCTTTTCACTCTGTTGTTATTACACACAGGCCTGAATTACACACATGCTCAGTACCTATACATTCATTAATGGAGAAACGTCAGAGTGAGGGTGGTGCCCATAGGAATTGTCACTTTTTTACTAAATTAATGCTTCTTTATTTACTTGTATAGTTTGAACAGATTCATATGCTCCCTGGAAATCCATAATGATTACTAGATAGGCTACTTATTTAGAAAATGATCACAGACTAGGAGGCAGTTCACTGAGGAGTGATGATTAAAATCAATGATTACAGAAACTGTAGTATGCAGTGTTCTGATTGGTGGAAAACGCTTGAAGGAAGACGCAAAAACACTTGTGTTGTAGTTTGTAGATGGTCCCTAAGCTCTCTAACTGCCGTCTCAACACCAGAACTAAACAGCTTTCATGCATTTCTGTCACATCTACTGCAGTCAGATTCACTGTGTTCACTCGGAAGGAATCACTGCACATGGGTAGGCACTTTTAATGACATTTTGAACATGTTTAGAGGCGAAAAGCACATTTAAAACTTGACCGGAATTCTCTTTTAATAAAGAATGGACTGATACACATTTGTCTGGCCAACTTTCAGTAACGCTTAACCTGTATGCCTTATTTGCAACAAAACGCGGACAGCCATTTGTGGATCGCTGCTGTAGAGGAACAGCTGTAGACATATGCAGTGTACTGAAAAGAAGTATATATTCACGAAAGATGGATAGATTAAGTCTTTGGGGTTTGTTTGTTTTTTGTTATGGCTTTCTTAATGTATGCATGGTTGCATGTAAGTGTATGGTTTGCGTTTGGAAATGTGTACAAGTATAAATGGATGTGTGCATATACTGTAGATAAATGTGTAGTTTTATGATATGCAATCATGTAAAGCTATATTTCTGTTTCTGTGGATGTAAAGTCTGCTTCTGTTCAGCTGTTAACTGTGAGCATGCATAATGCTAATAAACTCAACTAAAAGTGGTGTCAGTGTGGTGGTGGACAGAGTCTGACCTTTGCTTTCTTGGCACTGCTCATGATCTTGCCCAGATCCTCCATGTCAACCACTGAACCGGAGTGTTTCTCATCTTGCAGGCTAGAGTCCTCCTCATCACTGCTGGACTCTATAAGATCCTCCTGAAACATGAAGGAAGAGAGGGCAGAGAGCACAAAATATGGTTAGTAAAAGACCGTTTCTAACTCTCATCCTTCATACCAAAATATGCAAGCACTACGGAATGGGGTCCCTGGGGACCACAATAATAAAATACTCGAAGAAACAAAGCAAAACCTTAACTTATTTCTTTTCAAAGCATTATCAGTAATAAAATTAATTTCATCTGGCAAAAAAAAAGGATCATGGTTATTTTACAAACTTTAATTTAATTTAAAGTTAATCTGCATATTGTGTAAAATGAAAATAGACAGCACATGAGGAAATCTGTGTCTGTCTCCTTCAGAGTGCCCCAGTCCTCCTGATAGTGTGGGATTCTTTAAATTAGGACCCATGGCAAACGTTTGATCTCTCCGTTCTATTTTATCTAATAAAAACAGCAAACGCTGAATTGAGTGCTTCTGACTGAAGGACCCCAATACATTTTTCAAAAGCATTTAAACAAACAGAAAACAGTTGTCATTAAAAACATACTGATTGACAGAGTCGTGAAAATATAATAATGCACCTGTGAGATACAAGAAAAAGTCCAAGGTCTGGGGATACCAATGAGGTTTAAACAAAAACAAAGTCAAAGACATGAGGAGACAGATGATCAAGTCCAAACCATAAATCATTCCAACACAGAGAGACGCACATATGTTTCAACCTATAACCAATTAAAAAAGTATTCATGATTAAGCGAGGGAGCCCATATGGAACCCATTTATTGTACGTCGTTATCTCCTCTTGGACCGCCTGAATAAAGAGGACCACATGCACGCTTACAGAGGATTTATCTGTGTTCCCAGTGTCAAAGCTTCTGTCCACATGTGCAGCGGCAGAAAAAAAATGAATGAGCAATACAGTGGGTGGATAAATCATAATGATGCCCCCCCCCGCCACAGTTCTCAGCTACCTCTGCTACTACTCCTGTTCCGGTTGAATGTCACCTCCGTTGAGTGCGATGAGTGTTGCAGACAGATGGGAAGAGGTCTCAGCTAGAGTTGGCTCTGAGATGCCTGCTACCATGACAACTGGTCATCTATGTATGATGTAGGGCTGCAGCTATCGATTGTTTTAGTAAACGAGTATTCTACCGATTGTTCCATTGATAAATCAAGTAAACAGAAAAGAAATACTTTTGTTTTATTGAAGAACAATAATATAAAATAGTTCAATTTTCGGTAAAAGCAACATTTGTATTGCCTACATTGCTTAATATGTCATCTCTCAAAAAATCTAAACATTAAGTGCATTTAAGTGCCATATTACATTGTTTCTGGATTGCAATAACAACCTCAAACTAAAGCACATATTACACATACATAAACATTACCTTTTGTGCAACCTAACTATTAGAACTACAGGTTTCAACCTGAGACTGAATATGAAATCATATTATTGAATACACTGTAAATAGGCATATATGCTAATATTAGTTATACTCCTCAACCTATTTGATTACAATGTCACACAGCTCTGTTACACTTATGTTAGTATGCTCTTTAGATCAAACTGTGGTCACCACTACGTTTTCCTGTCTTTGGTTTTGAGAGTTGTTGTGTTTGGCGTAGTTTCATCGTCCATACAACTCAAGTTAGACTTGATGTTTTCTGTTGAGAAGCTGAAGCATGGACGTTGTGCCATTTTTGGGGTAAGCTAGTTAGATATTTGCAGTAGACACACTGTACAGAGTTTTTGTTTTAATTAGGTTTGAACTGATTCCAAACATTTTCTTCAGCCTGTATCTTCCCTTAGCCCCTTACGCACTTTCTTAATTTTGTAATCAGTCCTCATAATGAATGCATTAAGAGAACGGTCTTTACAGCATGTGTCACTCCCCGATGTAAGTCGAGTGCAGATGTGAGTCGCGCACGCTCAGATTCAAACGGTTTACGGCATAATGTCATACTAAAATTTGTGAAATCCATGAAATAATAAACTTCTAACTACAAACAATAACAGCATAGGGGAATCATTTCAAAAACGCTATCTTAGCTATCTATGATTGTTTGATTGCTAACGTTAGCTCACTTACTCACAGGAGCAAGGATTCCTCGACATGCGGACAGGTGGAGCTGTGTTAAATAAGGGATTGTTGTGGAAAAAAAGTGCTATTTTTATATTTTGACATGATGGTCAACATTGACAGCGATGACTCATTTCATGTGCAGAACATTTATACCACAATACCTTTCCTTGAAAATACACAACATCAGACTATGAAGTAAGGACCTGGTTAACTGGGCGTAGCACCTGTCTGCCTGAGTCCTGATCACATTTTCATCCCATTGCAGGAGTGCAGCATGAGGCCAATAGCCCATGCTGCCCACTCAGCCTCCTGTGATAATAGGTGCTTTCATATCTAGTGCAATTTTAAAATTGAACGAGTCATAAGCCACGGGACATTTTCCTAATTACACACCAGTTACTCCCTGTCTCAACCTTTGTTCTTCTTCACCTATTGTCTTTACTTTCTTAGTTGTGTTCTGGGTCAAAGGGGGACAAGAGAGAGTCTATCTAACAGTGCACCTGCCGGAAGTAAGGTTTCAACCGTCTGTTGTATGACATTCTTTAACATGGTCTTGTGCTTTTGTTTTGTGTTTCCCTGCTACTGAAAAGCTACTCAAACTGGATCAAGCACATCCAGTTCTTCAGGTTATACAAGCTGTGTTTTCAGGCACTTTGTATTGAAAAGTAAACACTCTTACTTTCATTTTGTAAATTATTACAACCTCAGGAAGAAGTCAGGAGAGCATTTTAGACTTGTTACTTGTCCAACAATAAAATGGACAGAGACAACTCCCTGACATCCTCAGTTTTACGTCCACCTGAGGTCCACAAACAGCAGACTAGAGGAAACTACATGGAAACAGAATGCAACAAACCTGCTAATGTGAGAGCAAGGCAAACATGTCATGTCTCCTGTGATTATGTGCGCAGCTCTTGGCCCAGTTATTGACAAAACATCTCGCTAATATATGTTTTATCAAACCTTTGATGCAATTTTACAAATTAGTAATTTTTTTAAAGATTATCTTTGGGGCTTTTCCACCTTTATTTGATAGGACAGCTAGGTGAGAAAGAGGAGAGAGAGGGGGAAGACATGTAGGAAATTGTCGCAGGTTGGATTTGAACCCTGGACCTCTGCATCGAGGCACAAACCTTAAAGTAGATGTGCGCCTGCTCTAGCCACTGAGCCAACCCGGCCACCGAAGTTTGTAACTTTGATCTTTAATCATTGTGTCCAGTTGAGTTAATCAGAACACTGTGTCAAAAACACTGTGTACGTCTAGTTAAACTAGATCACCAATGTCTAATCAACTGAGATAGGAAGTGTGATGTGCGATCAACAGTACTACATTGTGAAGCAATAATCACCATCATCATCATGGGCCAGAACATTGATCCAGGGGCAGCATTCAGATTTTTGCTCAAGGACATAAACTAAATATCTTAAACCAGTTGGTTACTTACTGAGGTGTTAGAATGTTCATAGTGTGGCATTAAAAACACAACAGTAAAATAAACTTTTTTGCCGTTACCTCCGAGCTGTTATTCTGCAGAGCTGCCTTCTCCTCCTCCTCCTCCTCCTCCTCCTGGCCGTCTTTCCTCTTGTTCTTACAGGAGCCTCCAGTCTTACAGTTCCCGCTGCAGCTCTTCTTCTCACCCTTGGCCAGGGCCTGTAGGCGCTTCAGGAACCTGACCTTCCAGGCCAGGAAGTCTGTCTGAATGCTGCCGTTACGGCTCTTCACCACATTACAGTCGCCCTCTCCCCTGGTCATGATCCGCATGCCACTCAGCATCCAAAGCCACTTGTCCACATTTTTACCCACCTGGTGAGACAAAAAAGGTGTTAAATGAGGATCACACAAAGTCTGGCTGTTCTTGGCTTTAGTAATAGTCACTGAATGCTGACCAAGATGACATGGTGAGCGGCATGCAGAGTCAAGTTTAGACCTGGAATAAAATTTCCACTTAGGGCTTGGTATTGTTAAAAAATATTCAATACTGGTACCTATAGCAATACCGTGACTTCGCTACAAGACCCTAAACAATTACTTTTTTTGATACAAATTTAATAAAACACAAAGTAATTGCAATTTTACACATTACAACACAAATCTTATTTTCAGCTCCTACGTCAGATTTTCCTTCTTGCCTCTGCAACGTATTACTTTAGACAGCCAATTACAAACATTATGAGATCTCAATAGAAGCATGCTGCATGCTTATTGGCTCACTAAGACTGATGATATTTACCCCTTAGGTATCGGAATCGGATATTGATTGACGAGGCATTTTTTGATACTCAATACTAGAGGCAATTCGGTCGGTGCCTAAAAAGTAGCCCTATCACCACCGAGCTACAGCTGTCAACCTCGCAGCAGTGGAGATTCTTTGAATAACTGCTTGTTAAGCATATTAGTCGGATATAAATGTATAGGGAAAGCATTTCTTACCGTATTGTAGTGGCCAACATAGACAGAGTCGCCAAGACCAAACACAGCATATCTGAGGCCTTTGAGGTAGGTCTTCCCGTATCTGAAATCAGTGGATGCCTCCTCCAACCACTTGCAGAACCACTCAGCGTTCTCTGTGGGCTGTCCGTCAGTGTAGGTGGCCACAAGAAATACGCAGACTGACTTGTTGGTGCACTGAATGGAGGCAAACACAGCAGCAGATGCAAGGAAGACAGTGAAACTATGAAGTAAGTTTAATAATTTCATTAAACATTTGTGAATATAAGTTTCTGGATATAAGACATTTTCTTGGATAATTACAACAATAATAAAAAAACACTGTTACTTTTTCAGCAAGATTATTACTTTATTACTTATGGCAGCAATGTGATAAACAAAATTACACACAATTTATTCTGCTGACTCATCAAGAACTAGAAGACAGCAAAAAAAAATCAATCTAGTTGATTAAATCTAAAGTTAGTAAACATAGTGTCCGTGTGTAAATACACTGAAAACTTCAAGAGTGAGTCTGGTGAAGGATCAGTTACATCTGGGGAGTGACTGGTGTCTACGGACATTTCTCCTGTAGAGATTTACCATCACTGAAAACGGTATCACTTTCCTAGTGAATGTATAGCTATTTTCCTCTCTTGCTGTGTGCCAGCCCACCAATCTCTCTTCATCTATCAATGCACTACACAGTGCCTGAGTCCACAAATAAAAAGGGGAACACTGATTAAAAAACAGCTGAACAAAATGGGATTAACACATTTGTACTCTGTGTCAGCAGCAGTGTAAAGAACCAAATAAAACATGAAGGATGAGCTGAGCATGAGAAATACAGAACTTGAGGCCTAATGTACTGCTCGTTGTCAAGCTTTCAATGAAATAAAACAGTATTAATTTATTCAATTTTACTTTTAATTTATTCTGGTCTAATAAAGCTTTGCCTGTAAATAAGTACACATTGGTGGGTCTTACGTTTTAGAGTTTTAACTAACACCCTAGTACATAAAGCATACTCCAACAATTAATTGAGGCATCAGTTGGTCACATAAATTATACAATATCAAAATGAATTGTTATTGTGGAGCTCTGAATTTGGCAGTGGTTTAGGTTATTGTTCAAAGAAACAATCTCTTAAATTGACATCCTCCAGTTGAGTTCCATATAGTCTACAGTATATCAACAACGTTCCACTTTCTACATTGCTCAGGTGTTGCCGTAAATTCAGCCTGATGTCCATCACCTTCAGCTTTTTTTGTGTTGGTATTCTAAACTCCAGTGGCCTTCTGAGGACTATGGTTAACTGCTCCTGAGATCTCTGCAGGGTAAATCCAGACAGCTAGCTAGACTATCTGTCCAATCTGAGTTTCTGTTGCACAAGTAAAACAGTGTTGAACAAACACATATTCCACCAAAACCAGTTCCTTCCCAAAGCTATTTTGCAGAGGCACCGTGGTTCTGCTGATTAGCGCCACCCATGACGATTGTGATTGGTTTAAAGAAATGCCAATAAACCAGAGCACGTTTTTCTCCCATTGCATAAGGCTGTGTGTACTAGCCAGACCCTCCTCCACAGCGCTGTGGAGGAAGGTCTGGCAAAGCGAGACTAAGGGCCATGTGTCTCTACATACTGCAGCTATTGGTCCTTTCGCTAAACAAGGAAAAAGCATCTTCTCTCTGGACTTGGCTTACCTCATCAGCAAGTTGATCGTCTGGATCGTAGTCTTTGATGTCGATCACCTCCGCTGGTATACCCAAAGTCTTCACCTCCTCTGACAGCTCTTCTGCAAAACCCTGAATAAATGAAGAGTCACAGTTGATGCTTATCAGACATCTGGGAATGCCACATTTATTATGTGTGAGCTGCTGGTATGTCTAGCATCGAACTATTCAATCATACCTGGAATTTGACATTTGATGTGTAAAATACTGGTATGAAGGTTTGCACATGGTTAACCTCTACAGCCCTGAATTAAATCCTAGTTTGTAAAACGTATCATGCTCAGATTTAGTTGGCACTGAATCAGAGACTGATTAAACTATGAGGTCAGTTTGGAGGATGCATTTAGTGGTGTTGTTGCATGTGCTGTGTTGCTACCTTTTGTTTTTCTTTGTGGGGTAGATACCGATCTGTGTCATCATATTACAGCATCATCTTGTCTATATGTTAACATCAGCCAGTTAGTAGTTTTCAGTAAACATCTGTACCTTTGCAGTTCCAGTTTGTGAACCGTAGAAGATTTTAACTGCGGACACATGAACCGAGGTGTCTCGGTCAGGGCTGTCATTGCTCTTCACAGCTTTGTAGACCCACGGGCCGACGTCTTTGGATAAGCTTTTCTAAAACCATACAGAGGAAGACATTAAATTCAAAGTCAAAACAAATGACTGGTGGCCTTTGAAAGTGGAGATTCGTTTTTATGTATGGACAATAACATAAGCGGTACCTAAACACTACTGATACTAGCAGGCAGCGACTGACAAAACTGTTTTACACAAATCAGTATTTTCAAAAACAGAAAAAAAACAATAACTCTATGACCATACATAAGAAAATGTGAGGTATACGCAACAAGTGAAAACTCACCTTCTTCAGTATCAACTTAAGTGAGAACCAGATCCCAAAGACTAGTGCAGCAGCTGAATACAAGTACAGTCTGTTTTGCCATATTGATATGAGATAGGTCTCACTGGGACTGTGGGCATTCTGTGAGACTGGAGGGAGAAAAAAATTCAAGTACAGTTTTCCGAAACGTGATATGAAAAATAAAGCCAGTTAAAGTAGCTAACGTTAGCTAACTTCACCGCGTAACGTGCACAAATACAACGCAGCAACGGTTGCTAATCCTAAAGGTGCAACAGGCGGCAAAACAACGGCATTAAATCAAACCTTAGGTCACCTGCAGCACATAAAGGCTAGCAGCGTATGCTAGTTAGCAATGTTAGCTAAAACATAACGCCAAGCTAGTTTCCTGTTGAATTCAAATTTTAAATACGCTTACCTTTGGTATCCAAAGTAGACCCACGACTTATGCAAAGAACAATAACCATGAAGAAACTCAGCATCTTTGCAATTAGTCTATTACAATACACAGTCCTCTGCAGTTGATGTTGTGTGCAACCATATTTTTGGCTGATGAGCATGCTGGGAAGTGTAGTTCTTTGAATTGTTGATGCTCCGAAATTCAAAGCAGGACTATCGATGCTTCGTCGCAAACCGTGTCAAACACGGGCTATAACCATAGACCGTGTATATATATATTAATTATGAATATATATACAGTCTATGGCTTATTCTACCAGTTACCGAAGTCACAGCGCGTATTCTCTGCCTAACTTTTTAGTTTTATTTTGAATTTCTTTACCGGAAGTGCTTCTATATATCTCCAGCACGGATGTATTAAACTAAAACGATCAGAAACATACATGGTTGTGTTAACTTTTTTTCTCGTGGTTACCCTACAAGTTGAGAGTTTGACTCCACATTCATAAGTGCAGATAATACAAATATCAACACTGATTATCGTTTAGAAGTCATAGTCATATTAGCACTCATTTTAATAGTATTTAGTAACGTTGCTGTCAATCAACATACAATACATACTCGTATCTATACTGCCCTCTTGTGATCACAATACTGCATTCGGTTGTTATCAAGTCAGACACTGTATTAAGATTAAAACACTTCCGGTTAAAACTAAATTAAAAAAATGACACTAAATAAGAACTGCGTAGTCATTGTTAAATGCTCTCATCTCAACCATCAGCTCTACCAAGTGGTTACAATACTATTACTACTAAATCTTTCAGTAAAACACGTAAACATATATTATTTCCTTAGTATGTCGTTTATATTGTTATGGAATTTTATTTTAATAATAAATAGAAAAGGTTTTAAACATTAGTATGAAATAGCAATAAAATAGTTGTTTTACATAAAAAACCCCGATGTATTAATTTACTTTCAAATTACCATAAATGACAAAAATATCCAAATCGACTGAAAAAAAACGGGACCGGAACGGTTGTTTGACGTCGATGTTTTACAGCGGACGCTCCTTGGAAACGCACGAGCGCATCACCTACTAGTACGCAGTAACCGGACAGCATATTAACGTCAACAGCAGCTTCGAGACAGAGCACTCTGTCTTATTAAACATAAGTATGTCTATATTTACGCCAACAAATCAAATACGGCTGACAAATGTGGCGGTGGTAAGGATGAAGAAAGGAGGGAAGCGGTTTGAAATCGCCTGCTACAAGAATAAAGTTATGAACTGGAGAGCAGGAGCGTGAGTAACGTTTAAATATGTCAACACCCACAATGTGTAAATGATTTGACTAGCTAGCTAACTAGTTACCAAAATATGTTGTATATTGACGAAACTACAATGACAGTTAATCCAGAACTCTGCTGCCAGGCAACAAGAAAGAACAGAAAAAGGAAAAGAAGAG
Source organism: Etheostoma spectabile (assembly GCF_008692095.1). Taxonomy (NCBI): domain Eukaryota; kingdom Metazoa; phylum Chordata; class Actinopteri; order Perciformes; family Percidae; genus Etheostoma; species Etheostoma spectabile. The sequence continues at coordinate 2,229,187 of NC_045735.1, forward strand.
CATGTTACTGTACCCCAGTGGAAAAACCAGCAGTTAACCCCCAGTTTAGCTAGCTAGCTAGCTAACCTGCTACAGTTCTCTGACTTGTTCAAGAGGCTGTCAATGGTTTGGGGCCCATCTACATAACTTAGTCTTTTTACGTAGTTTTATTTTGACGGGCTCTTAGATATTCTATTGCAATGCAAACGACCACATACATAAAAAAAACACCAACTCAGCCCTTTTTTTTTATCTATGCACCAACACAACTCCCAACCCAAGAGATGCAAGCTCCGTGAACATTTTAAAACAATGAAAGACATAGTCATTCAGCAAGGCTTTTAACTAAATTGTCACTCTTCGTTCGTTCATTTTTATTATCATAGTTTACATGTTTTGTTGTTCCTATGCTTCCTTCCTTTCCTTTGTCTCTCACTTTGTTGTAAAGCACCCTGCACTTCACTCTCTGTATGAAAGACGCTATATAAATGAAGTCATCAGACATTTTGCTGGTTTGCTCATTTATACATGTCAGTTTAATGCCCATATCATCCATCTCTAAATGTCTAAAAATTGTGTTTTCTTCCAGAGAGAAAGACCTGGATGAGGTTTTACAGACAAGCTCAGTCTTCGTTAATGTGTCCAAAGGTCAGGTGGCTAAGAAAGATGACTTGACCAAATGTTTTGGGACAGATGATCTGACAGAAATTTGTAAACAGGTAGAACACCTCTTATTGTTCTCACTGTATCTCAATCATTAAAGGTCTGATCTTCACCTCCCTGACCTTTCGTCTGCTGTTTTCTTTCTCTCGGACAGATCCTGGCCAAAGGAGAGCTCCAAGTGTCAGACAAGGAAAGGCAGTCTCAGCTGGAGACAATGTTCAGGGACATTGCGACTATTGTGGCAGAGAAGTGTGTCAACCCTGAGACCAAGAGGCCGTATACAGTCAATCTCATTGAGCAGGCGATGAAGGACATCCACTACTCTGTAAAGGCCAACAAGAGCACTAAACAGCAGGTGAGGAGACACACACGCCTGTTTGCTTTGTCATGATTATAGACAACACAAGGCGTCCCACATGTGAAACGTATTTGAGCTGCTGTCTCAGAAAGATTTATTTGATAATTTTTGAATCTGTTACTATACATAATTTGTAGTCTTTTTAAAATGTGTAGTAATGTACTTACATTGTCAGACTGATTGAAATATCTTCTGAAATGGTGCGTTTATGGCTAATTGTGTTGACTGGAAAAATGACTTCCCAATCTGGAAATTGGCTAATCACTGCTTCCACCACCACAAATACATTTTCAATCTGTTGGAGACACTGAAAGAATGAATCCACACTGACCGCTATTCCCTGGAGCCAGTGTCCATAAATACAAGATGCATCTTTCCTGGAGTGTGACTTTGCTAGACAGGCAGCATTAAAGGTATTGGCTGTAACGGTATATCTCCTTATAAACTCCACATCTTTTCCCAAATATCATGACTTGTTGTTAATTAAATGTGACAGAATGACTGTCAAATAGACAACAACAGGGCATTCACGAACAGGACAGCTAAATATTATCTTCCTGCTTGACAACTTCTGCCGTTATACAAGCTGCCGCCGACAAGTTCAGGTGAAAACCGCAAGTGACTAAAGAAGCGTGCCAATCCTGGACTCTCACAGCTATCATCGATGTCTAACTAGCCATAGTGTCATCCTGTTGTGTTCTTTTCATCTAGCACCACACTGAAGTGAACATGCTGTTGCAATTACAGTTTGGAGTGATGCATTCAGCACAACACTCTGGAGATTATTATTGTTGATATGGTCGGGTCTTGGCAAAGGCGAAAAGCCATCACATTTACATTCTGTATGCAGGAGAAATGAAGCTGTCCGTCTGTGTGGAATGATGAACCTTTTTGTGCACCCTTTGACAAACTCATGTGTCCTGTTCCTCAGGCTCTGGAAGTGATCCGGCAGCTGAAGGAGTCCATGGAGATCCAGAGAGCCCACATGAGGCTGCGCTTGGTGCTGCCGGCCAAGGAGGCCAAGAGGCTGAAGGAGAAGCTGAAGACTCTCCTGCAGGTTGTGGAGAGTGAAGACTTTGACGAGGAGCTGGAAATGGTGAGATAAAATAAATATATTAAAGTTGTTTTTTTAAATCCTAATAGCCAGTGTGCTGATGCTGCACACTTTTACTTTCTCTGTGTTCTGTTATTATAAAATGTCCATTCTGTCTAATTGAACTGGTGCCTTTTATTTTTTTTTCCTGCTCCTCATCGTCAGGTGTGTCTGGTGGACCCCGGCTGCTTCAGGGAGATCGATGAGCTGATCCGCTGTGAGACTAAAGGCCGAGGTACTCTGGAGGTTCTCAGTCTGAAGGATGTGGAGGAGGGAGATGAGAAATTCTAGTAACCCAACCAGTCCGGACTCTGCACCTTACCCACACTAACATTCATCACTGCGGTCCACAAAGGGCAATCTCATTAAAAAGATTAAAGAGTCTATTTTTTTTTTTTGAGGAGATCCATGCTAATTTCTGCCATTCCTGTTTTCTGAATCTCTATGTTAACAGGATTTGTTTAACTGAAGAAAAGTTTTAGCCAGATTTGCCTGCTGGCTGGAATGTATTTTGGAAATGTGTTTGATCAAACTTGCAGCTCAGTAAATAGGTCTGGCCTGTGTTCACATATTTATTCAGATCCTCTGTCATTAACAAAACGTTTCTGCCTTCCATATATATCCATATGTGCCATGTATAGTCATGCTCAATATCCCTGTTAAGTGGATATTCCTTTAACTCAATAACTTATATTTTGTCATAATGAATGAGCTTGCTCTACAGCAAATAAATATGTAACAAAATATTTTTGTGTGTATACACAGTGATTTTCCTAATATACAGTTCATTTAAAAACAAATCACAGTTGCAGAAGGACAGAAAAGCATAAGATCCAAACCAGTGACTATCTGTTGTACCACTTATTAAAAAGTGTTGCCTAGCACAATTATATTGGATATTAATTATATTGGATATTGTACCAGAATTTATATTCAGTGGTTAGAAAATGCTACAATACAGTGTTTGTAAATATTGCTTTAAAGGAGTAACTTTTTATTTTACAAATTAAAAGCAGAATGCACCTCAAGAGTTTAACATTGTTTTGTTGTAACACAATAAAATATGATTTCAAATATTTTTTAAAGGGTTTTACTTGCAAAAGTTTAATTAGAAAGATACAAAACAAGCTTCGGGAGCATATGACTGCAGAAATACGTTCACAATTAAATGACTAAAAGAAATTGATTTGAGGAATTTTACTTTCCCGCATTTGAACAAGAATTTAGAGTGTAGATTCAGAAAATGTAGCTTTTCTGAGTTAAGTGCAACATGTGGAAAATTGATGTTATCCTGTCATGTTTCATCTTTGACTTTTGAAAATTGGACAGGATAAATTAAAGGTGAGCGCTCTTTCACTGTTTTAATTTAAAAAAAAAGTAACCTACTGATGTCCCATGATGTGCCTGCTTAAAATAGGTTCAGATCTGCAAATAGAAGTCTGAAAAGTCCATACTTTTACACCCTACTGTGAATAATCTGTAAATGTAGCAACCTACTCAAAAGACATGGCCTGCTTCTTTTTCGTCATGCATCCAGCCACCTCTTTAAAAAAAAAAAAAAAAGAGAAAAATACTCAAAAACAGATGGCTACAGTAGGTTTCACTGTTACTGTTCAGCTTACTCCCTCCTCAAGTGCTCCCTGGCCAAATAAGTTAAACCACTCTAACGCACGACTTGCCAAATGACTCTCGTGAACTACGTAACATTTATGTTGTAAGTTTTTGTGTCCTTTTGCACAGAATTCATCTCGGTTGTAAACAACATTTTTGCCACTGTCAACAACAAATCTTAAATGGTATTACTCTAATGCAGGGCAATGTATCGGTTTAGTTTAAGGTATTACAATGACATTTACAATTACAATGAATTAAGAGGATCAGAGGGCTGTGATGTCTTGATGTCAGTTTAGTATCAATAATTGCATCAAGTAAAAGCAAACGTGTAATTTTACAGTGATAATGGAGGCCGGAAATGAAGATTGAATGTAAAACAATGCTATACAGTGTGTAAGGTTAAGTGGAAATGGAAGAAACACAAATGCAAAACAAGATGCAAATTTGAAATCCTACCATCAATATCTCTACCAATAAAACTAGTGGCAAGACACGTCTCTGTGCTTCCGCACACAGTATGTTAATGATTAGTTAAGTCTGTGCATCATTACTCAGCAGGTGCAGCCAGAATTCTACTCATTCACGCTTTAAATATTACTTCCCAGTCCCCTCAGATAGGCTCCGATCTGCGTTCGTACTGGCTGTGTGTGAACGTAGTTCTGTTGATTTGGCTCAGTGGGTGAGTAGCCTCCTCAAGATTCGGGTGCCTGCTCTCCTCAGGCGGCTGCACCTGCCTTTCACTAGTGGGGCATCTGGTGGTGAGAAACCCCCCTCCAGCCACCATCAAAACAAAGGAGATCCATCCCAGGTACAGCGCAGGTCCCCAGTCTCTTCTCAGCTGCACAGCACCCTCCAGTGGCTGACTGGTGTGGTGGCACGTCCAGGCTGTGGGAATCAACAGCAGGATCCCAGACAAAACAAAGAGAGTTCCAGAAAACACTTTGACCTGGCCACGCATAGGGAACCACACCGCCCCCGCTGCTCCTGTCACCGCAGCAAAAGCCCCGGCTCCGATGGCAGCCATGATGAGGGCTCTCCACGTCCGGAAACTTCCAGAGAGAGACATGAGAGACTGGTAGAAGGAGCAGTGCAAGCTGCCATCGTGGGCCAAATCCCAGTGATCCCATTCCAGCCACACCCCATCCCAGTAGGCAGGCAGAGTAGCCGTGATGTTGTCCAGGGTGCCGCTGACCTTCCACAGGGCCAGGCAGCGTGTCAGAATGGCACAGAGCCACCCTGTGAGAGCCAGACCGAGGGCAGTGATCTCCAGCTGCCGCTCCATAACTCTGGCCTGCCTGCTCCTCCTGTTCACTGCTCGCCCAACAGCCTAACCAGAAACAGCTGGCAGCAGGGGTGGGGTTGTGTATTTCTTTTTTGATTGTGTGTGTGCATGTGTGAGGAAGAGCCCTTCTGCGTAGGTGTGTGTGTGTCTGTGTGTTTTGCATGTCTGTTCAGATAGAGGAAACCGGTTTCTCCGGCAAAGAAGGCATGGCCTGAAGGCAGCTGTGTGGAGGAGGGAAATCCCTCTGTTTTCTTCTGCCATGGTTTCAAAACAAAGCAAAAAACAAACAAAGCTCCAACTATGGTCAGATATTTCAGCGTCTGTGTCATGTTTCAGAGAGAGAACTTGGTTTAAAGAGCACAAGTTCTTACTGATAATGGGACTCTCTGTTGTTCTTACAGTAACAGTGGAGCTCCTGGGTGGAAAACAACAATGACACCATATTGAGCCTGAGTTCTCACTGCAGAACTCTGATTCAACTGGCACGTTTACTCTAACAACATGGCATCATGACTTCTGTATGTCTACGCTATGTCTTATTATACACATACACGCCACTTGGCGTGTTATCGCAAATGAAAGCTATGTTTGGGTTTAGGAAAAGAAGAATGGGGTTTTGAATTGTAAGATCCACTTCTATCTACGAATGAATGAATGAATCACACAAGCTTTAAGCATGGCACATCTTCTCTGTTTATATTTTCACAAGAAATGCTAAGTTAAACATGATTGATGTCATTTTTCTACTGGTTAAAAATGCATGCAAATTAAGCTACATGGGTAGCCTACAAATCAATTCTCTGGCTTTCCTTGTGGAATGAATATGCAACGGTCATTGTTCATAAGACCAGGGGTATCCATATTGTGGTTTAATTTGACAGATTGCAGCTATTACAAAAGATGTCAGATAATTATAGTTGTACCAGACATACAATGAAAAACAGTTATGTTCAAAATAATTGCATGCTGCTCATTCTGTGTGAGAATCTGTAATTGAAAGGGGCATGTTCAAAATAATAGCAGTGTTGTGTTCAATTAGTGAGGTGATTGATTCTGTGAAGAAACAGGTGTCAATTATGGCCTATATTTAAGATAAGAAAGGAAGCAAATGTTGTGCATGCTGGTTATAGTGAATTTCACACTGAAATACTCAGCAAAATGGGTCGGTCCAAACATTGCTCTGAGGAACAGCAAAAAGTTGATTGGAGAGGCGAAAACATATAAAGATGTGCAGAAAATTATGTATTAATAAACATGCTATGTTTTTTAATATCTATGGTCTAATTCCATCGGCCTGTTCAGCCCTCACTTCACACGTAGTTCTTGATGGCATAGCTGCCGTGTGTGTTTGTCCTGGCCGGTGTGTACCCACTGGAAGGGAACCTGGCCCTCTGTGGTGGACAGCTTGTGCACAAAATGGCCCCCCCACAGAACAGCAGCCCAGATGTCACAAAGCCGATGTATATGGCTGCCCCGAGCTCCCTCTTCAGCACCTCGGGGACGCGTGGGTTGTGGAAGTCGTTGATGATGGAGTTGGCCGTCCAGGAAACGGCAACGATGGTGGCGAGCGCTGCCAGGCAGAAGATGGCCCCTGAGCTCACCACCACCCGAGCTTTGATCCTCGGGTGGCTCAGGCAGTTGGTGCAGCGGGCTCCCAGAAGGAAGATGAGGAATCCCAAACACCCCAGCACCACGCTGATGCAGATGAGGCCGCGTGCCGCCTGGAGGTCGGGCGACAGATCCAGCAAGGCATCGTAGAGCTTACACTGCATCTGACCTGTGTACTCACTGACACAGGTCATCCAAAGACCTTCCCAGAACACCTGCATGACCACCAGATGGGTGCCGATAAAGGCCGTCACCTTCCACATGGGCAGAGCGCAGATCAGGATGGTCCCGGCGACGCCGATCATGGACAGGCTGATGCCCAGCTCCTGCACAGCCATGGGACCCTGTGCAGACTCTCTCACACCCTGGGAAACACAGAGGGTGGACAGGAACAAAAGCATTTAGGTTTTAATTCTGAATAGACACGTTAAATCTCTTTTATTACATCCTGACATGTTGCTGGTGGAACTAAGGGATCCGTTAAGACAGCAGTATCCCAGTATTTTGCTTTGTGACAGTCACTGACATACAATGGAATTATGTTCTTCTGTATAAGGTCAACATAATGTTCATGTATGACTTTTCATTTTGACTTAACACGGAATTATGTAAACTAAAGAAATATATAAAAAGATAGACAGACACAGGATAAAAAGTGTCATTGTGCAGATAAACTGTGTCCACTGATCAGATGGGATGGCAACAACCGCGGAGATGTTTTTCCTGTAAAGCTGAAGTTGTTCCAGTCTCTGATGTCATTAGATATAAATGTTGGGATTTTCTTGCCATGGAAGCAAATGGCCAGCAGGTCGCAGTATGTCACCAAAGACCAACAACAATGACAACAAATCAGCTTGTGTATTGCTGATGACTGGAAGCGACACATTCATGTGAAAAATCTAGGCTGTATTTGAATAGATGTATCCCAAAATGCAATGTTGTAATTTGAAAAAAAAAGGACGATATGCCATTGAAGTTTAGTGTCATCTTTACACAGTCACTTACAAATAGTTCTTTTTTAAGGGTAAAATACAGTGTTTTTGAATAGACTGTGTCCAATCAACTTTTGTTTGGTGTTCTCTTTTCATTTGCAAGGGTATTATCACAGGATTTATTTTTCACAGATCTTTTAGATTTACTATGCTATAAAAAGTTAAGTCATTTTGTCAAGATGCTGTAAAGGAACAGTAACATCTGACAACAGGAACAGCATCCTTTAGTAACAGCTTCATAAGCTTAATTTGTGCATTTATTGTACATTTCAATTTTCTTTTGAATAATGAATCTTTGAAATGTCTTATTACGGTCTAATCTTTGTGTTGTATGTTTTATGTAATAGTAGGAAAAAGTACTTGTAATATATTTCATTAACACCATAATGGCTGACCTCCGAATCAAAGCTAGACTGAACCAAACGTTCATATTAACACCTGAGAGGTCTTGTCATGCAAGATATGTCACTTCCCTTGAAGTTACAGGTTTGTAGACCTTCTTGATTTTCATCAAGATTTATCTTTATTGCCTAGTTATGCTCAAAATACAGAAAGTCACTGTGTAGAACAATGCAAAAGTAACCTACTGAGAGAGCAGAATCACTTAGTGGAAAAATATGGCATTTCAGACACTCCCTGAGACATGTGACCCTCCCGCTTTCTGATCTGGAGCCGGATAACATGAGAGAACAACTCCTATCAGGTTGCTAGGAGTTTTGTAAACGAACAACGTGACCATTAAAAAAAACATCTTTACAAATCCTTTGAAACCCAAAGACTTGCTTTTAATTACTTTTTGTTTAAGCCTGCCCTCGTACTTATGCAGCAATCCTTGATTATGACGGATGAAACTTTTGAAAGCAGGTCTTGCTCTAGGATTGGAAG
>NC_045735.1:2237670-2238195 GCF_008692095.1 Etheostoma spectabile
TCATCATGTTGGGTTTCTGGTTGGTGATCTTTGCTGAGTAGCTGAAAAACACGTTCTGTCAGTGTCAGTGGTTTGAAATACCACAGGCGGCATTTTTTTCAATGTATATGACAAGAAGCATGAGAGGAAAAACACTTAGAGCAGAAGGTTATTTATTGGGAACTAATAGAATCACAAATATAATAAAATTACTTTTCAACTGAAACCAAAATCTTTCCTACACATGTAAAACACAGAGCCATTTAATCTTTTAAACTGCCACATTGTAAATCTTCATTTCCAAAGAGTAACACCAATATTCAAAGCAATCTCCAACAGAAGCGTCTTCATTCATCCACCGTGTGATTCTCTTATGAGGACTAAGTGCTTATTCTCTTGATTGGGGGTTGTCTGTTTAGAAACGTCAAATGTACGTCTTGCTTGGTGTAAAAGATCGGACCGAATCCTCTCTGCTATCTCCTCCATGTTTGTTGAGGAAGAACCTCACGGAGGGGGTCTCAACCTCTTCGCTGGGACAGGTGGCAC
>NC_045735.1:2238205-2240855 GCF_008692095.1 Etheostoma spectabile
CACTCCTCCAAAAATCACCATTCCCCCGCCCACCCACCCGATGTAAAGAGAGGTCCCGAGCTCTCTTTTCTGGGCATCTAGTAGCAAAGGGTTATAGAAGTCCGTTATAACCATGTGGGCAGTCCATGAAATAGGGATCAGGCAGACGATTCCGCTGATGATCAGGATTACACCTGCTGTCACTGAAACCGTCACCTTTGCTCTCTCCTCTGGGAAAAAGTTGGTGCACTTTCCACCAGTGAAAGCGATGGAGATCCCTATGACGCCTGTGACCACGGAAACCACCATCAGAGCCTGTGCTGCCTGCATGTCAGAGCTTAGATCCAGAATGGAATCGTAGTCATCACACTGCATGCTGCCGGTACTTTCGACCACACAGGTCATCCAGATGCCCTCCAATGTGACCTGGGCCGTCACTAGGTTGCTGCCAATGAAGGCAGTGACCCGCCACATGGGGGTGACGCAGGCGGCGAACACCCCTATCCAGCCCAAAAGGGCCACGGCGAATCCCACCATCTGCATCCCCATAGAAGCCATCGTCTCCTCTATCAGAGTGTCTCTGAGGGAATATGAGGTGCTGATTAAGTGTTTATGCCCATCTGAAGCAGAACAAATAAAGAATGGGCAGCGTGAAAGCCAAGCCATTTTGAAGCCCTGCCAAAGAATACCAGTCATGTAAGATATTCTTTGTATGTAGGGACAATAAAGATTAGGGTTTCACTTATTCTTCTGGATGGAGACGAGGATCGTGTTTCTACTTTCAAGGAAAGAGATGTACATTTGTGTTCAGAATAATATCAGTGTACAGAGACGTCACTAGGATTGCAAGACGGGGGGGGCTATGCAAAACTTTCCCTTGCAAAATCTTACTTACAAACTCTAATGTTAGCTTTTAGATACACCAAAGCTGCATGGGGGGATTTACTTTGGCCAGAAAAACACACTACTCCAGTCAGGCATGAACTAGGTCTAACGATCTTATTTAAAGTACTGTATGTCTGAATTTAATTAACCTGATGGTGAGATGAACAGAAGTTCTAGTATGTATGTACCGTATGTATGCTCTTGTATAGCCTAGTCAACATTTAGGCACCCTCTACATACTTGTTTAATTTATTACAGCAAATGAATAAATGAATGCAGAATGTTAAGTCGGTCAGAATATAGCATATATAATAAATATTGTGAAATAATTTAGTTAAGGCTATTCCTTGTTGCCTAGACATGCCAACAAATGCATGTTAGAAGACACCCCCCCACACACACACACCAAAGACCAAAGATTTGCAACGACATGAGATAAATCCTGCTGCTACTTGCAACCATGGACTGTATATTAACAGTCTAAAAATGTTTCACACAGACTTTTGACTTGCTCTGGTCTATGGATCTGTCAACAGGTTGACTTTACTGGATGTTGCTGGACTATCTACAGTATGTTCCAGTAGGGGTTTTTCGGTGTCTCTGGCTTGTGAATGTCAACATCTTTCCTTGTACTGCAGGGCAGAGTTGAGGGCCTTTATTCCTGATAAGCATAATCAATGAGGGGCACCCGTTGTCCCCATTTGACTCTTTTTTGTTTGTTATTTTTGTGCAGCAGGTAGTTAGAGCGGTCCAAGCAGCTGCTCGGGTGCACTCCATGGCTGTCTAGGTGATTTTCAGCATGTCGCCAATTAACCAGGTTAATGCATGAAGACTAGGGTTGAGTGAGAGAGGTAGTATTGGTTAGGCAGATAGCCACAGGAACATGGTTCCCCAATTAAGACAGCCTGTCATCCTTGTCTGGTGCTGGGGAAAACTTGTTTTTGGTGTTCTTGCCTTAGTGTGTCTACAGTATTTGTTGCTGAGAGAAGGTTCTCTGTCTGGAAAATTGTTTCAATTGAGGACTTTGTTCAGTGTCCAAGTGAAGATTTGCTTCATTCTTACAAAAAAGAACAGCTCTTTAGAGTGGCTTACCATTACAGAGTAAATATCTCTAAGAAGTTAATCAAAGATGAGATGTTGGACAGCTTAAAGGGCTACGTTAGTGGAGCAAGATGTTTTGCCTGTCCTAGTGGAGACTTCTAGTGTGCCTGTGGTACTGACTAGTTTGTCTGATGTAAATGGGGAAGATAAAGGTAACATGAAGGTGACTATAAACTAGACTAGAAGATAAACGGTCTGTAATAGCATCTGTTGACATATTTCAAAACACCTTTACGTAGAGGATTAAGATGTGCTTGAGATTTTGCTTTGAATTTTGCTTTATTTAATTGTGAATGTTATAATCAACTTGATTTCTTTTAGTTTTAGTTTAGAAACCATGCCACATGTCATTGCATTGTATTGTTGTTGTATTGTTAAGCGCCGTATATAGCAATTTTCCACAAAAGGCAAAACTGATGAGAACGACAATCTTTGAAATTGGTTCAGTACAAAGCGAGAATGCTGTGACAAGCAGCCACAGACTGGTCTGCAATGTAATCCTACGGGGCATATGCACATCGTCAACTAACTCTACTAAAGGGCGGTTTTTGCCTCTGACAGACTCAGAATGTTATAAGTGTCTGACAACATTATGGAAAGGATCACTATAAAGATAGGCCTTTTTAAAACCTCTTTAGGACTTCTTTGCGCTAAACCCACAAGACTCAATTTAAAAAAAAAAAAA
>NC_045735.1:2240865-2241621 GCF_008692095.1 Etheostoma spectabile
AATACTTTTAGCGTGCACAGACACAACATATTTTCCCATCAAAATCTGAAAACTGTGTTTATTTCAACCAAAACTAGAGATGCGAATGTTGGTAAAGTGGCAAAACTGCTTTTCATTGTTTAATTATTTTTCTGTCGGCTTTGAATGAAGTGTATTTTACAATGCTAAAATATGTTTTTGAGTTAAAAAAAAAAAAGAAGGATTTTTAACAGAAAGGTCGGCCTCCTTAGAAATCGTTTCCATAATGTTGTCAGACACTTAGAATATTAATCTGAGCCTGTCAGTGACAAAGCGAGCACTTTTGTGAACGTAAATAGAAGGTGCAAAGTTGTTCTATAACTTAAAATATAACTTGTTACGCTGACTGCGGATAGCAGCGGTCTTGCTAAATACTGGACCAATGTGAAAGATTGTTGCTCCGTCAGTCACTTAGAAAAAAAACAGCAAAATAGGGTCCAGGTATTAAAAAAATGAAGTTACCTTTTAAATACTCACTAGAGCAGGGGTTCCCAAAACTTTCAGCCCACGACCCCCAAAGTAACGGTGCAAGTGACTTGCGACCCCCCCATTTAAACGTATATACGCATTGCGCGCAACCGTAGGCGTATCCAAACACGAGCATATTGACAACACAAAATAACACACAAAATAACACAACAGTTTTATCTTGTGTTGAAATCATGGCTAACATATGATATTTCTAATTTTTTTTAAATTTTTATTTTATTTCTGGAAATCAACTTGCGACCCCCCCCT
>NC_045735.1:2241631-2257346 GCF_008692095.1 Etheostoma spectabile
CGACCCCCCTGTGGGTCCCGACCCCCACTTTGGGAATCACTGCACTAGAGCACCAAATGGCTATTAATTCACCATGGAAAATATTCCCCTATTAATGGACAATGTATTCATGTTTTAATATATGTAGCTAAAAACTACAGTACCCAGTAATTTAAGCCTTTAACGTCATTAAAGCATACTGTACATTTGTGACCCATATTTAAAGATTCATGACATGAGTAGAAACCCATGGGCTTGGGCCTGAGTGCCAGTTGGGGAGGAAGAAAGTATTGAGTAAAGGTGTTTGCTTTTGGCTTTTCATGGGATTTGTTGACAATAATAAAAATACAGGATAATGCCAGCTGTAACTTTTGAGATTTAAAGTAATTCCTCAAACCTCATGGATATTGTTAAATTGGAAGATTGTTTAACTGCTGGTGTTTTATGGGTTAGGCTCGCCACATATTAAAACAGTGTACTGTAGCCAGTTCTACGAAAAAAGGGTCGACTGCCACTCAACACTGTAAAACTGGCCGAACTAGTTCAACTAGTTTAACGTTGGCATGAAGATTTCAAGCACACTACTGAATGTTTTTTGCGCAATATGCTGAATGTTTTAAAATTCACTTCTGCTTGGTTACACTTTTTAGTTTAGGAGCTCATAAATTCTAAACCCTGATAATTTCATTTCCTGTTTAATAATGAGACAGCATTTTCACTGGTTTATACTTCTCAAAAAATTATGCAATCGGTCAGACACTTGTACCTCAGTTTCCTTTCTGACAGCCCGCAAGAAAAGCTGGGTCATCATCACGACATTATGCAACCCTGCTAAGATTTAGTTAAAAGATTTGATCTATTTTATTCTAGTAGTGCATTCATTTTAAATTGCCCGACTGTCAACTTTAAAACCAAACTTGTGAATGTAAACAACAAAAGGACATTTCAAAACCTAAAAAATAGGCACACAAAATATAATTTATGTAAAATGTTTAATTAAAAATCTGTGATTTCAGTAAATAAAAACAGTTTTTTGATGTTGCATTGAACCAAGATATTGGTAAAATATTTTATGCTATGAATTCACAATATATCAAGAGTGCTGTACAAGTTTCATTCCATCATACCACTAGTTGACCATTAACATCCTTCTTGCACAGCTTAGATTTACATTCAGAGAAAAATTAGGTTTTATACAAGCTTTATATAGAATAGCTCTCATTCCATCCAGTCATCGTGCCGTAGGAAGATTTTCTTGTCAGTACAGTTATTTCACACTACATCTTGTAATGTTTACTTGTTCCTCAAGAAACACTCTTGCCTCCACCAAAGAAATCTGAATTCATCAGAAAACCAGTTCTGTGTGTCACTTAAAGCGATTTATAACCTTACAGCGAAGGAGGGTAACTCAAGAAAAGTAAAATAATTAGTCTTTCTTAGGCGAGAGAATGGGTTTCTCAGACATATGCCCGGCTGGTGGCTTCGGACCTGGCACCAGAGTACTTGACTGGATACTCTGGGCTGTTTTTGGCTGGGCAGGAGCTGCAGAGGAGGCCACCACCCAAGATAAGAAGCCCAGCTGTGCCCCAGCCGATGTAGAGTGAAGCCCCCAACTCTCTCCTCTGGGCTTCGATTAAGGTGGGGTTGTAGAAATCCTGGATAATGGTGTTGGCAGACCAGCAGACGGGGATGAGGATAAGAAAACCAGCAATAATGAACATGACTCCTGCCGCAATGGCCACCTTGACTTTGGAATTTTCATTCTCCACAAAGTTGGTGCACTTGCCTCCCATTATCCCCAAGAGGATTGCAAGGATAGAAGCGATGATGGCGATGACCGTTAGAGCCCTGGCAGCCTGAAGGTCCTGCGGTAGAGCCAGCAGAGAATCATAGATCTTGCACTGCATCTGGCCGGTACTCTGCGTCACACAGTTCATCCACAAGCCCTCCCAGATGACCTGCGCCGTCACAATGTTGGCTCCAATGAAGGCTGTAACCTTCCACATGGGCAGGATACACACGATGATGGTCCCCAGGGAGCCAATGATGCCCATGGCAAAGCCCAGCATCTGTCGCCCCAATGACACCATGATGAGGTCTTGTTTGAAGCACTTGAACAGGAGCAGAAGAGTTGAAGTTTGAAGGAGCAGGTCAGCACAGCTCGGGTTGTAAAGTTGAATGCAGACTGTTGTACGTTTCCTGTGGTTATAAGGATGTCTGACGTGAAGGCGGAGTCAGAACATCCTTCCCTCTGACCTGAAACCAGTGCACTGGCTCAACCAGATTCTTCACATTATCTGCATGCGGACAGGGAGTAGTTTCGACGACATGACATCAGCCTTAAGTTACTTTATTTAAATGAAGCCCATAAAGAGGCAATTGAAACAATGGCCTGTCAGTGGCCGTCCTTTTGTTTGTGCACGTTACTTGAAGATCAGGTCCAGTCACTTGTTCCAGGTTTAAAAAAAACACCAACATGGGTGGGAGTATCACCGGATGTCAGATGTTAACGGAAGGCTCGTCCATTTATGGTTTTACTAATTACTTCTTTGATCATCATCATATATTATAGGCCTGTACTATTCAAGGAATGGATTGTTTTGTTTTTCAATCAGAATGACAGTCCTCACTGAGATTAGATCACAAGAAAACCTTTTTTTTTGTATTGTCTTTATTTAACAGGGTTTTTCATGTCTTCAGATTACAGTGAAATAACACTGCAATTAAAATAAATTGAGATTGTTTTATAAAAAAACCTTTGTTATTATTCTTATAGATTTTTTTTTATTTCTGCTTCTCACTCACCCAGGGACAGAGACACATACCAAGTGCCCTGACCATGTAAAATGTTACACATTTTTCATATCATTGCATAAAACAGCAATGATATGTTGTGATAATGACTGCACAACTCGATAAGTGAATACATTACAAAACATTTTATTGAAAATAGTTGCATTTACAGAAAAAAACATCACAAATCCTTACTATTTACAAAATCTGCTCTGGATTACAAGGTAATAAATATATAGATAGTGGCATCTATATAAGAAGCAATGAAACTTTTCGTGCACAAAGCCATGTTGACATATTTCTCTAATATCAAGACTTCATAAACTTCTTAAATGTCTACTTTAAAGCACAAAATCCATCCAAAAGAGCAAACATTTTATGAAAGATTTCTAATAATCAAAAGGTCACAGTGATTGTTTAAGTGAATTCATTTTAAATCCCAACAATGTAGTGGAATACATACCATCGTCTAGAAATACAATATTTATTTTGGTGCAATTTTACTGTCTAATAGCATAATTTTTCTAAAGCCATCCTGGCCAAAAGATCTTTGCCCTCTTTGTCCTTTCCATGTTAGAGGTATTGTCTAGCAGTGTATGTAGGTTGTGCTGCATACGGTTTGTTAGGTATGTATGTCCCAGTGCCTGTGTACGATTGGCTGGACGGGGGAGCATACACAGGGGCATATGTTGCTGGATTTGGCCTTGGGCCAGCGTAAGGGTACATAGGTGCTGGTTGATTGCCTGGGTATCCATACATGGGTTTTTGCGGAGGGCAGGACGTGGTTAGGATGATCCCACCGATCAGAAGAAACACAGTAGCGCCCCAGCCGATGTAGATGGAAGCTCCAATTTCCCTCTTCTGTGTTTCAATGGTCAAGGGGTTCTGAAAGTCTGTGATGGTGACGGCTGCAGACCAGGAGGCGGGGATCAGGACCAGGATGGCGGAAACAATGATGAGACAGCCACCTATGATCACCACGTTTGCCTTTGATGAATCGTTCTTAAGGCAGCTGGTGCACTTAACTCCAATGAAGGTGATCATGAAGCCGATAAAGCCGAAGAGGATTGAGATGATGACCAGTGCTTGGGCGGCTTGCAGATCCCGGGTCATAGTCATAATAGCGTTATTCAGCCTGCACTGCATCTGCCCAGTGCTCTGCATCACGCAGTTCATCCACAGGCCGTCCCACACGATCTGGGCTGTTGTGATGTTGGCTCCAATGTAGGTGGTCACTCTCCACATGGGGATCCCACAGGTCACGGACACCCCAACAAGCCCTATGAAGCTTATGACCTGACCGGCCACTTCCTTGCCAATCCTTCCCATGGTAAAGAGACTTTGTCCGCGGCTGGAGAGAACAGTGTTTCAGCATACAGATCGGGTCCTCTTTCGGAGTGACACAGCTCTCTCACTTGTGGTTTGTCAGAGAATGTACAGGAGGAGGGATGTTTTGTTGTCAGGCAAGTTCTTCTGGCCAAACAAGATTCCACTTCCTAGACCTAGAGGAGTGGCACCCATTTTTAAACAGTGTCTTGTTTTTGTTCTTGGAAAACACACTTTCATGTGCAGGATTCCTTGTTGATAGTAAAGGGTCATTGGATGGAGTTACAGCCACTTAGGGACTTCTAAAGTCCTGAAACCAGCTCAGCTCAGACTGTGAAAGATGGCAAATGATCAAATTTCCTCTATTTGTTTCCACAAGCAGCCTCTTTGCTGTGTTCATTTAAAACCAGTGTAGGGATGGGGCATCTTAAAACTAATGAGATCTCTTCACTCATGAAACTTATTATTATATTTAAGTCTAAAGACACTTAGCAAGTGTCTGTTGTTCATAATAGAAGACAGAGACTTTTCCATTGTTTTGTTCGCTACCACATTACGACATCACATCACAAGACAAGTAGTGGTTTGGTCCAATAAGGTTAAATTAGTTTAGATATCTTGTTGAGTGACTGAACTTAAGTTGTCAACCGCAGTAAAACCTGGGTAAGTTAGAGATAAAAAAAATAAAAAATAAATAGATACAATACATGACTCAGCATTATTGGTCTATCTTGTTGCAAGGACCCCACCATGCTTGTATTACTGATGTTGAATGTATAATGTATGACAGATGATGAAAGGAAGGAACAGAAAGCAGACGTTGGCACGGCCTGTGCTATGTTTAGGACACCAGATTTGTCCCAGTTAAGACAGATACTATGTCCAAGCCGAGGAGGAGGGATCTGTTTCAGTATAGGTAACAATGACTTTGATGGAGTGATGAGTCACAGGAAGCACCGTCAAATGACGCTGTCAATTTGCATCTTAAAAAAAAAAAAACTACTACCTGTTGGGTAAACAAAGTATTCACACACCTTTTCCAGAAATGTGATGCATCAACAACAATCTCCACATTGCAATTGAGTGACATGTTTTGTGAAAGCTAACGCTTGCAAGAATTGATAATACCTTTCTATAACACATTTTAAAGCTCTGCAAGTTTGAAAAAAAATCTATTTTTACTTCAGTTAAAACCAACTCCTCTCTGAATTATTAAATAATTCACCTGCTTTAGCAGAACACCCT
The DNA here is from genome assembly GCF_008692095.1 of Etheostoma spectabile. Classification (NCBI taxonomy): domain Eukaryota; kingdom Metazoa; phylum Chordata; class Actinopteri; order Perciformes; family Percidae; genus Etheostoma; species Etheostoma spectabile. Next base: position 2,246,975 of record NC_045735.1, read on the forward strand.
TCACATTTAAAATAATTCTTTCCCCTCTATGTTTTAAATAACAGGGCTTTGTACATTGTCATCATCAGAGGAGTAGCTGCTTAAGCCATGAACACCTCTGTACTCCCGTGTCTACTGAGCATTAATCAAGATCAGTGTGTTCAAATCCCTTATGATGGTGTTGGATGTCCAGGACACCGGGATGAGACACAGCAGCTGGACTGAGGCCAAGATAGATTAGACATACGTGGTTTTTTAGGAATGCTATACCTATCTGGTCTGTGTGTGTAAATGGCTTTTTTTCTTTTGGAAATGAACCCCAAACCACTTAAGAATGTATGGTTAGAGGAGGTAGTATACAGTATCTTCTATCCCATGGAAACTACATCACAACAGTAACACCCTTGTTAACTACAACGCTGCATAACCATGTCATCAGATTACCTGTGATGTTGAAAAATTTACCTCTTCTCCGTCCCGTATAGTACTATTATACGCTTTGAGTTTAAACAGTATTCACCCAGTGATAATAAAATTTATTTACGATAACAGAACATTACAAGATTGAGAAAGAAATATAAAAGTGGAATTTGCAGACTGTGAAAATAAAAAAAACAGATAAAAATGCATAGATTTTCCTTCACCAACAGTATTTGCTTATTTTTTTCCAAGACAGATCCAATCAATGTAAAACGTATATGACTAAAAAGTTATAATTAAAGAAATTATTTGTTGTCTTTATTTGTTGAGATGTTACTATTTGAATGACATTAAAGAAAAGTTACACCATGAATCCCTTACAACAATCTGACTAAATATTTACACAGATTAATAATGATAATAATGATAGGATTTACATTCTAGTTACTCATCATCCAGACAGAGTACAACATGAATTCAAATTTTTAAAAAGGATCTTCCATTTTGAAATTTTAGACTGAGTCATAAACATATGCCAAGTTCCTGTTTTGGTGTTTAAGTTAGTTAAGTTTAACTTTTGACTTATCATAGCAGGAAGGGGCACAATGGTAACATTGATGGTGAATTTGTTCCATCAATGTGTGACAGTGAGCGAGCATGCACAATCCCAGGGCCCCGCTGGCACAACTAAATGGGATCCAGTCATTGTTTATGCTGTTAGTTACATTTGCTTGACAAGACAAAATGTTCGTTGTAAGAAAGGTCAAAGACACATACACTAACAGCAATCAAAGCATTCTGCTTGTGGCAAGCTATTATTTCCTGCAGTATTTACATTGCCAGAGAATAAAAAAGATTTTTTTCATCTTCTCCCAAGTCTTCTAAATTCCTGTGACCTCAATCGTTCATTTAAGAAGTGCCAACCATCCTATACGTATTCTTTTGATGTAGAGGCTGGCTTCACATGTATGAATTTGGGTGCGTAGTGGGGGTGTTCATTCGTGGGAGGGCAGTTCCAACACAGTAGCCCCCCGCCCAACAGTAGCAGTGCAGCAGCCGCCCAGCCGATGTACAGCGACGCTCCTAACTCATACCTCTGGGCTTCGATTATCAGCGGGTTGTAGAAGTCGCTGACAATGGTGTTGGCAGACCAGGAGACTGGAATGAGACAGAGCAACCCAGAGATAATGAACAAAACTCCAGCCATGATGCAAGCCTTTGACTTGGCTTGCTCCTCCTCGATGCAGTTGGTGCATTTCCCGCCAGCGATTGCTAAGATCACTCCAAAGATTCCAGCCAGGATGGAGATGATGATCATGGCCCGAGCAGCCTGCAGGTCTTGGGGCAGAGCCAGCATCGAGTCGTACACCTTACACTGCATCTGGCCTGTACTCTGCACCACACAGTTCATCCACATGCCCTGCCAGATGGTCTGAGCCGTGATGATGTTTGCCCCGATGAAAGCGGTGACCTTCCACATGGGCAAGGTACACACCACGATGACCAAGACCCAGCCAATCACAGCCAACGATATACCAATCATCTGAATCCCCTGAGAAACCATTTTGCTCGCTTGGTTCCACACTCTAAATCCAAGAAGAAAGACAAGTGGAATGGTGTGAGCTTGTATTTATAGGTTGTTGTGGGAGAAGAAGGGACACAGACATGAGGGTATGTGGGACCACAGTCCTCAGCTTCTATTGGCTAGAATGAGTTTACACACAAACAAAGATCCAGGGACCTTTAGTAGTGCTGCTTGAAGCTGCAAGGTCAGATACAAACAAAAGAAAACCTGTTTTCTAATCAACCTTTTACTCTCTAATTGACAAAGATTTCAGTTAAACTACAAGCAGAAAAGCAGAAAAAATTATACTTCCTTTAAATACAAATCTTTATAAACCTGTAATTATTATAATATGATACATAAGTGACTGACCCACCTTTTCTGGAAATCATTAACTAACTGTGTTTTTTAAGATTGTACAGTAAATTTGATATACATCCAACTTGTTGTTGAGGAAAACCGGATAAACCTACTCTAATTTGGGGTATTTAAGTATCAGGTCTGACAAGAACTCAAAAACATACAGTTGGTAATGTTATTTAAAAAAATAAAAGGTATGCTGTATGCTTATAAAATGCGCATCACTAATTATATGACGACAGGTGATAAAATTATTTTATTTGTTACTGGGTGTTTAAACATGATCATATGTGACAAATAGGATGTGTTTTTTTTGTTAACAGCAAGAGGCAGTGTTGGACATGTATAGCCTCAGAAATTAGGAAAATGTAAGTTTCATGTAAAAAATAAACATGCAGCTCATAATTTATAAGGAGAATACAAAACGTCTGGCTGGATTATATGCACGTCTAATACTAGGTTGTTCATAAATTGTGATTCATAAAGAGTGTACTTTGAGGCTTTGTGCATGATTATTTTATAAAGTATTTATATATTATGTCTGAATTAAGTTAAAAAGTTTTCCACACTTCTTTTGTCTGCAGGATAAGTGAATTAGGAGTACTTACACTATATTTAGGATTTATTTTTTGGGACAACTTGATCGTATGTATAATTTTGAATTATTTTGTATGCAATATTTGTCATTGGTTTTACAGTTGTTCTATGGGTTGTGTAAAAGAGAGTCCCACCTACTCCCTCCTTTCTTCATTCTGAAGCTTACATTATAGCGTGAGGAGAAGTTTGTTTTATGATGTTATGAAATTTAAAGGAAAAAATCAAAGCATGATAATTCAATGTTAATAAAAAAACTTTATTTACAGTTTCAGACAGTCTCATATAAAACACATTTTGAAATTAAATGAAATATGAAAATGGGTAAAAATGGATGAAAACAAAGGAAAATAAAACAATGAATCAAGTTGTTACATGTTATATGCTGTTCCAATATATAGATGTGTATTTTTTTCACTCCCACCAACTAAGCATTTTGTCACTCAGTACATGTTATTTGGGTGTGGTGCAAATCTCTTCATCCTGGCACTGATTAAACAAATCTATAGAAGTGCTGTAACTCGACATCAAAGAGTCAAACTCAACTGTGAGCACAATGGAAACACTGTGAAATTCAAATCATACTTATTGTGGCAACATGAATCAATGTCATGGACCACAAAGCATTTCATTCAAGTCTTTTTTTTTAGGCTCTTTGGCTTTTCTCTCCTCAGACGTAGTCCTTGGGTGCACTTGAACGGGGAGCAGAGTACTTTGCAGAGAAGTTATCCTTGGGAGGGCAGTTGGCGCAGAGGAGTGCGCCACCCAGAATGAGGAGGCCTGCGGCCCCCCAGCCGATGAAGAGTGAAGCTCCAAGCTCCCTTTTGTCAGGGCCCAACATTGGGCTGTAGAAGTTCTGTATGATGGTGTTTGCTGTCCAGCACACAGGGACGAGACACAAAACACCAGCAATGATAAAGATCACACCAGATGTCACGCCGATCTTGGCCTTGGCGCTCTCATCCTCCACACAGTTGGTGCATTTTCCTCCTGCGAGAGAGAGAAGGATGCCAAAGACGCCAAGCAGGACAGAGATGATGGTGAGGGCGCGGGCAGCTTGGAGGTCGGAGGAAAGGGCCAGCATCGAGTCATAAACCTTGCACTGCATCTGACCTGTGCTCTGGACCACACAGGTCATCCAAATGCCCTCCCAAGTGGTTTGAGCGGTGACAATGTTTTGCCCAACGAAGGCTGTCACTTTCCACTGGGGCAGGGCGCAGGTAACGATGACCCCAATCCATCCAATAATGCACAGGGCAGTGCCCATCATCTGAAAGCCGGCCGACACCATGTCTCCTCAGAAAGCTTCTTGCACAGTCGTCCAAAAAAAAAAAAGATCCAAAAGTGTGTGTCTCTGGAAGTCAGTTAAGTCTTGTTTGAGAGATCTCCAAGAGTAAATGTTTGGGGAAGGCTGGAGCGGTTATTTTATACCCTTAACTTGGGAGGGGCTTGAGACATGCACATTGTTACAGTTGTGACGTGTTGACTACCCCCACCCTAACTCGTGGGCATGTGTCATCATGTCAGTTTTTGTCTCACTCAGGTAATTGTATAAAGTGGAATAGCCCCACTGTGACTCACAGGTATGGAGATCCGTTTATCACACTCAGAAAAAAGAAAACACCATCAGCCACAGCCTCAAAATGCCATTAAGTGGCTTTTTGGTCCCGTTTTTCATTTTACTACTTTTGTAGTACTTTTGCGTGTACTAAAAAACAGCTTTTATGGAACTATGTAGAACAGCTTTGTTGAAGAATGCTTACTTTGGTATTTGAGTTCACCCAAGTAGTTCTCAAATGTTTCCTAGATATAAAGACTGTCCTTTTCAGACTGTAAAGGAGAACATACTATTTCAATTGAGATTCAGACAAGAGACAGCAATCGTTTTCTCCGTTTCAGGATTTCATTAAACATTGACTGTTGAAGGAGTGAGGGTGTGCTTTCCACCCTCTGATGTCAGTGCACTCATTTTAGTAAAGTCATACCGGTCTTTTGCCCCCCACTGACAGCTCTCCATTAGTGCATGTATAGGTAATGAGCGTGTGTGTGTAATTCAGACCTGTGTGTAATAACAACAGAGCGTAAATTGTAATTTCCCCTTGTGGGACTAATAAAGGATACATTATTATTATTTCCATTTTTCATTCAATTTGAGACAAATGTTGAACACAATAAGCAACTTTTGTCCACAGTTGTCCAATTGTAAAGACTGAAACTTAAGTAAAAATGTAAGTATTTCTCAATATGTAAGTGCATTAAAACTACTATTCTCTTCCTTACTTCACTATTTCTTAGTCTTAGAATACTCAGTATACTGGATTTAATCAAGAGCCACTGTTGTGAAAATGACTAGATCAGCTAAAACCAAATTTTTGACCTCTTCTGTAGGTATAATGTTGACGTTACTGACAAAACAACGCAGCATATTGTTAAAATTGTCATCTTCCCCTTAATAAATAAATGACTTTGATAATCTACAGAACGGTGGTTGGGTAAATGCTCAGATTATTCTGTTATTAATCAGTCGCACCCTACCCTATTTACAGTGTACAAATATAACAAACAAGTACATGACATCCTACACTAATTACACTGATTTAAATAGCAGAATAGCATTGCTGGCACAGCTAAAGGACACGCCCCTTTAAATATTTTACAAGATTTTAATAATGATGCCATTAAAAAGAAAAACCAACACAATAATAATTCCAGTGATTGTTTCCTTAAGAACCCCATTTGTCCAATCATAAAGAAGTACTTTATTCTAAACATGCATTCTACAATAGTTGAAAAATCAAAGCTGACCTTGCAGTGATGTCAGTCCTTAAAGGCTGATGGGTTGCAGTCTTCTCCTGTAGGTTGTCTTGGGAGAAAAATGGGCACTCCGTAGTCCGAGAGTCCCACTTGGTTCATGGACAGTTTTCCACAGCAATGAAAAGATATCATGAGGGCGATGTTGGGGGAAAGGCAAACACTATGGCAAGTGATTCCTCTGGACATACTGTTGCAAAAAGAAGGAATAGTGAGAGGGGGCAAAAAAGAGGTAGAGAGGGAATCAGATTGTTTCAGAAATGAATGGAGGCAGTGTTTAAGGGCCAAAACTGCCATTAGGACTATAATGCCTCTATTTTATCCAAGGTAGGATCATTAAAGCTACCTCGGCCTGGCTATGGAGATTGGGTTCCACACGCAAGGAGATAGGAAGGAATTTCCACAATTAAGAATCTGAGGAGAGACGGTTTTAGGGTGAGATTAGTCCTGATATGCAGGTCCTGACAGACATCAGAGAGGCCAAAATCTAGTCCCATATTTTTAAAAGATTCCCATATTGTAAACATGGTAATAATGCAGCAACTTCACAATGCATACAAAGCACTGTATCAACTGAATAATCTTATATATGAATAATCATTTCTTTTCAAATCTGATTGTAGAAGGAAGTCAGGCTAAATGCAGATGGTTATGCAAAACTGAAAAATGCCAACATTTCAGAGTGTTCTGCCGAAACATTTTGCCAAAGTAATTAATAGTGCCAGAAAACTATAATGAGGAGCTAAAGTATCCTCATTGATGCAACTTTGCAACAGAGCATAGTACAAACGTTGCAGCAACAGGTGAAAGACTCGACTCCAGCAGCCGTGAGAAAATGCCAGAGGGAGCCGAAGTGACAAGTGTCAGCAGGTAGTTCAAGGCGAGCCCAGACTTTGCCGTAACGGCTGCCTTTAGCTCCCACTCACCTGTCCAACCCTTCAGTTAAACTGGCTGGGTCGTTATGCATATCAATGCAAAAGTAAACAACAGCCATGTTCTTTGGAACGTTCATGAAGTTCCCTAAGGTTGAATTGAAATAAAGTCAGTCTACACATATATATGAAACATATGTTATGAATTACATATATAGTATGTGTATTGTACATATGGAAACACTACAGCCATTTTGAATGTTCAGGGTGGGAACCTAGAAAAGTTGAGAACAATAACCACCATGACTGCATGAATTGAGCAGAAAAAAGTGAGATATAGCTTCAAATATAACCTACAATCTCTTTAAATACTTGATGTACTGTCAGATCAGACTCAAAAATATGCAAACACATTTGTTTTTTTACTGCATTTGGTTTCTGTAAATCTGTAAAATATTAAATGTTTTCTTGATGTCCAATCTGGTATCCAAACATTGTATACGAGATGGTCTTGGCCGACAATATGACATTGTGCTACCCACTCTAGAGTTAAGACTTAGACTTAGACTTAGACTTCTCTTTATTGATCCTTTGGGATGACTCCCGCAGGAAATTGAAAGTTCCAGCAGCAGTTTTTAGCAAGAACAAAGAAATAAAAAAATAGATAAAAAGACAGTATAAAGACAACAAAATCAACAAAATACCAATAAAAATAATAACAACATTTACAAAATGTTCATTTACAAAATCAAAATGTTTTTGAGGTCTATGTAGCTTGTTTGGCGTTAACTGATTAATCTATTATGTAGTTGAGCCAGGCAACTTAGAAATCTTTGTGTTTCTCACAAGTTTAGTGTGGTGGATTTGTGGAAGTAAACTGTTAACTGCTAATTTCAGTTTAAAGCCGCCCACACATGATCCACGCTTGTTTTCCTATGGGGACAGTGCTGTTGCCCAACTAGGCGCAGGGAGACCCTTGGCGTCCCGCACCGCTCGGAATGTCGTTCACTGCGCTCAGAGTTCAAATCATTGTAACTTTGACTTTGTTGCCGCTGACCTGTCAAGACTCAACCAATTCCAGAATGTTCCTGCCCTGCGCTTTGCCTCTCTGCTCTACCTTGCAGTTTAGACGCTGATCACGTGTAGGCGGCTCAAGGGATAAGCTGGCAATAATTCAGATTTTTTCATACCGTTGCATTGTTGACAGCGAGGAAGGTATTTGTTGTTGTATTAAGAGTCAAATGTGAAGAGACTCTGGACAGGACATTACATCAGCCCCTATTTTTAATATTATACCAATATCATAAGAGACAAATATTACAAACTCACTATTGTAGCTCCAAAAAATACATTATGTGATATGATAAACAAGATTTGCTTGTGTACACCGCGAGGTGTAAATACAACAGAGCCAAATCATGACTAACTATATATGAATATTTTGAGTGATAGTTGTGATAGTCCATGCTAATGTGGTAGTACAGTATTTTAATCTCATTATAAGTTACTACAACAACATTCTAAGTCCAGACATGAGATATAGTTTCTGATGTAATGGTCCTTAGTTACATTGTTTGGGTAGAAAGAACTACTAGTAGTTTCATGTGTCAGAGTGGGAAGTCTGGGTGTGTATATGTGTAGGTACACCATGTCTGTATTTGGCATGTGATGTCATCACAGCGATCCCTGAGGCTGTTGTCCAGATACCTGTCACAGTTTCTGTGTGTAATTTGAGCACGGTGTGTGTTTGTGGGACTTTTCAGTGAGTCATGATGACACGTTATCGCGACACAAACAGGAACCTGAAGTCTTCGAGTGTCTGCTAAAGTGATGAGAGAGATTTCACCGATTCTTAGAGAAGATCTGGTGAAGTATGGCATTAATAGTGTACAATATCTCCACACATCAAACCATATATTGTCACTTTTAGTAGTGGAAGAAGTATTCAGATCCTTTACTAAAGTGAAAATATAAATTCAAAACTCCAAATACTCCACTACAAAACCTTACTTATACAGTATTTAAGTATAATATTAATAATATATATTATGTATAAAAGTATTATCAAAATGTACTATTAAAAGTAAAGTCAAAGTACTCATTGTGGAGTAAAATGTTCCCGGTCAGAGTGACTTAGACTAATATATAAAGTATGAAGTTTCTGGATCCATATTAATCTGTGTTGCTGTAGATTTTTAAAGTTGTGCTACTATCAACTCCTTTATATGTTGGGTAGTTTAATCTACAGAAATGCATCATATTCTATAACATCATCATATGTTTGTAGTGTTGCTGTCCTGTGAGAACCACGTAAGAGTTTTAAAAGTTTTCATGGTGTCAGAAAAACAGCCCTGTTTTCAGCTTTGTGGCCATGCATTTCCCAGCGGATCCAAGAGGCTTTTTAACAACTTTTATTTAGCTTAAGCAGTGGTCCCAGGGCCATTCAGCTCTTCAATACAACGCAAGGGGGGAGGGGAGAAACTGACTCTTCAGCATGAGCCTGTCTGTCTCAGCCCCTGCCATCATATCACTTGTCTGCTGTAACACTGTCTTATAGGCTATTATTAGCCCTTCTACACAATCTGGACTGTGGTCATAACATCTACATCTTACATGTTATAACTTCTTCCCTGTTACATATTGTTCTTAATTTTATTCAGACAGTCAGTTTATAGGTTATTATGTTAATATTTTATAGTCATAGTTTTATATTATTTTTATATTTTTATTTAATCATGATCTACTGCACTGTTCACTTTTGCACACAGTCTACCATAGTACCTCACCTTATCATGGTCCTTGCATTTCTGTGAGGGATTTTTATTTGTATTCATTAAGTATATGTGATGTATGTGTTTGTTGAGTTATGGTTGTCTTGCTACCGGATGCCTAAAATGTCCTTTTGGGATGAATAAAGTATCTATCTATCTATCTATCTATCTATCTATCTATCTGGTCGAATCAACACATACCAAGGAACACTTCATCCTTCAGTTTATCGCAAACATTCAACATCAACACATCTGGAGATAAATGGCTTTAACTGGACAGGACGTGGATGTCATCTGAAAAGTAACTAAAGCTGTCCGACAAATAGTGTAGTATGAAGTACAATATTTTAAGATGTAGCGGAGTAGCAATATCTATAAATGAAAGGGAATATATGAAGTACAAGTACTTTGTACAGGTTAATGTGTGAAAGTGAGGTACCGTAAATGTAATATGGGCAAATAAAAGCTACACACAATAGCTGCTGTGAAAGTCGGGATATAGGCCATTTTGGTTGGGATAAAGGGAGTGACTGAGGGTTTGTATTTTGTAATGAGGAAACCAAGTTCCTCATTTATCTTCACTGTTCGTGACAGGGATATCACAGGGACGTATTAAATGTTTTTGACTTTGAACAAAACACAGGAACAAAACACTTTTACTTCCTTATTTTGTATTAATTCTGTAACTTCCTTTTACATAGTTTTCATCATCTGACTACACTTCACTCTATGGGCTTTGGTCATTGGTACTGTACTTATGTTTTATATTTGAACATTTCAGTTGTTGCTACAGCTTGTAGCCACACAGACAGATGAGCACAGAACGGATGAAGGCTCTGTACTGCAGCATTATATGGCATTTCAGTTTCAGGGCTCTGAATACTTTGTCACTTCCCTTTGACATCCCCCTCTTCCCCTATAAATAAATTCAATGCCTCCACCTGCTCCCACACACCTCCACACACACCTCCACACACCTCCACACACACACACACACACAC